>NW_008710951.1:29965-32100 GCF_000327385.1 Lottia gigantea | reverse complement strand
CTGTACTGGCAGAGTTTTTAAGATAGGAAGCTGAAATTTGGACCACAACAACTTCCAATAGGTGTGTGCCTCCAGTGCAAATTTCAACTTTCCAGCTCTGATAGCCTGCGAACGAGAGCCTGTCAAAGTTTTGGCCCTTACCTCATTGAAAACGCAGTGCAGAAAGACGCTACAGACAGACTGCCGACCCCACCCCTGAACTAAAATGGCCATAACTCCTCCAATTTTGACGCTAGAGCAATAATTTTTGTTGCAAACGAGAGTTTAACATGTCTTCTATCTATTTAAGCCGAAAGCAGAAAGTTGGAATTTTGGAAAACATTTGAGAAAATCGACTTTGAAGTTTTACCCAAAGGAAAATCGCATATTTTTTGGTTTGGGGAAAAAGTTTGAGACCAAAAGTGCCGTAACTGGCAGAGTTTCCAAGATAGGAAGCTGAAATTTGGAACACAGCAACTTCCAATAGGTGTGTACCTTCAGTGCAAATTTCAACTTTCCAGCCCTGATAGTTTTGGAACGGCAGCCTGTTAAAGTTTTGGCCTTCACCCCAACCAGCGCCATTAGACAGTATAGGCGGACTGCAGACCCCCACCCTCTCACGAAAATGGCCATAACTTCGCCAATTTGGACGCTAGAGGTATAATTTTTGCTGCAAAAGAAAGTTTAACATGTCTTCTATCTATTTCAGTCGAAAACAGAAATTCGTATTTTTTGAAATCTTTCGGGAAAATCGACTATGAAGTTCCACCCAAATTTTCAAGAGGGAAATTTGCTTATATTTTGGTTTGGGAAAAAGTTTGAGACCAAAAGTGCTGTAACTGGCAGAGTTTTTAAGATAGGAAGCTGAAATTTGGACCACAACAACTTCCAATAGGTGTGTGCCTCCAGTGCAAATTTCAACTTTCCAGCTCTGATAGCCTGCGAACGAGAGCCTGTCAAAGTTTTGGCCCTTACCTCATTGAAAACGCAGTGCAGAAAGACGCTACAGACAGACTGCCGACCCCACCCCTGAACTAAAATGGCCATAACTCCTCCAATTTTGACGCTAGAGCAATAATTTTTGTTGCAAACGAGAGTTTAACATGTCTTCTATCTATTTAAGCCGAAAGCAGAAAGTTGGAATTTTGGAAAACATTTGAGAAAATCGACTTTGAAGTTTTACCCAAAGGAAAATCGCATATTTTTTGGTTTGGGGAAAAAGTTTGAGACCAAAAGTGCCGTAACTGGCAGAGTTTCCAAGATAGGAAGCTGAAATTTGGAACACAGCAACTTCCAATAGGTGTGTACCT
This sequence comes from Lottia gigantea, assembly GCF_000327385.1. NCBI lineage: Eukaryota > Metazoa > Mollusca > Gastropoda > Lottiidae > Lottia > Lottia gigantea. The sequence continues at coordinate 30,811 of NW_008710951.1, read as the reverse complement.
TCAGTGCAAATTTCAACTTTCCAGCCCTGATAGTTTTGGAACGGCAGCCTGTTAAAGTTTTGGCCTTCACCCCAACCAGCGCCATTAGACAGTATAGGCGGACTGCAGACCCCCACCCTCTCACGAAAATGGCCATAACTTCGCCAATTTGGACGCTAGAGGTATAATTTTTGCTGCAAAAGAAAGTTTAACATGTCTTCTATCTATTTCAGTCGAAAACAGAAATTCGTATTTTTTGAAATCTTTCGGGAAAATCGACTATGAAGTTCCACCCAAATTTTCAAGAGGGAAATTTGCTTATATTTTGGTTTGGGAAAAAGTTTGAGACCAAAAGTGCTGTAACTGGCAGAGTTTTTAAGATAGGAAGCTGAAATTTGGACCACAACAACTTCCAATAGGTGTGTGCCTCCAGTGCAAATTTCAACTTTCCAGCTCTGATAGCCTGCGAACGAGAGCCTGTCAAAGTTTTGGCCCTTACCTCATTGAAAACGCAGTGCAGAAAGACGCTACAGACAGACTGCCGACCCCACCCCTGAACTAAAATGGCCATAACTCCTCCAATTTTGACGCTAGAGCAATAATTTTTGTTGCANACGAGAGTTTAACATGTCTTCTATCTATTTAAGCCGAAAGCAGAAAGTTGGAATTTTGGAAAACATTTGAGAAAATCGACTTTGAAGTTTTACCCAAAGGAAAATCGCATATTTTTTGGTTTGGGGAAAAAGTTTGAGACCAAAAGTGCCGTAACTGGCAGAGTTTCCAAGATAGGAAGCTGAAATTTGGAACACAGCAACTTCCAATAGGTGTGTACCTTCAGTGCAAATTTCAACTTTCCAGCCCTGATAG
>NW_008710951.1:13965-15124 GCF_000327385.1 Lottia gigantea | reverse complement strand
GAAAAACGCAGTGCAGAAAGACGCTACAGACAGACTGCCGACCCCACCCCTGAACTAAAATGGCCATAACTCCTCCAATTTTGACGCTAGAGCAATAATNTTTGTTGCAAACGAGAGTTTAACATGTCTTCTATCTATTTAAGCCGAAAGCAGAAAGTTGGAATTTTGGAAAACATTTGAGAAAATCGACTTTGAAGTTTTACCCAAAGGAAAATCGCATATTTTTTGGTTTGGGGAAAAAGTTTGAGACCAAAAGTGCCGTAACTGGCAGAGTTTCCAAGATAGGAAGCTGAAATTTGGAACACAGCAACTTCCAATAGGTGTGTACCTTCAGTGCAAATTTCAACTTTCCAGCCCTGATAGTTTTGGAACGGCAGCCTGTTAAAGTTTTGGCCTTCACCCCAACCAGCGCCATTAGACAGTATAGGCGGACTGCAGACCCCCACCCTCTCACGAAAATGGCCATAACTTCGCCAATTTGGACGCTAGAGGTATAATTTTTGCTGCAAAAGAAAGTTTAACATGTCTTCTATCTATTTCAGTCGAAAACAGAAATTCGTATTTTTTGAAATCTTTCGGGAAAATCGACTATGAAGTTCCACCCAAATTTTCAAGAGGGAAATTTGCTTATATTTTGGTTTGGGAAAAAGTTTGAGACCAAAAGTGCTGTAACTGGCAGAGTTTTTAAGATAGGAAGCTGAAATTTGGACCACAACAACTTCCAATAGGTGTGTGCCTCCAGTGCAAATTTCAACTTTCCAGCTCTGATAGCCTGCGAACGAGAGCCTGTCAAAGTTTTGGCCCTTACCTCATTGAAAACGCAGTGCAGAAAGACGCTACAGACAGACTGCCGACCCCACCCCTGAACTAAAATGGCCATAACTCCTCCAATTTTGACGCTAGAGCAATAATTTTTGTTGCAAACGAGAGTTTAACATGTCTTCTATCTATTTAAGCCGAAAGCAGAAAGTTGGAATTTTGGAAAACATTTGAGAAAATCGACTTTGAAGTTTTACCCAAAGGAAAATCGCATATTTTTTGGTTTGGGGAAAAAGTTTGAGACCAAAAGTGCCGTAACTGGCAGAGTTTCCAAGATAGGAAGCTGAAATTTGGAACACAGCAACTTCCAATAGGTGTGTACCTTCAGTGCAAATTTCAA
>NW_008710951.1:9811-10679 GCF_000327385.1 Lottia gigantea | reverse complement strand
ATTGAAAACGCAGTGCAGAAAGACGCTACAGACAGACTGCCGACCCCACCCCTGAACTAAAATGGCCATAACTCCTCCAATTTTGACGCTAGAGCAATAATTTTTGTTGCAAACGAGAGTNTAACATGTCTTCTATCTATTTAAGCCGAAAGCAGAAAGTTGGAATTTTGGAAAACATTTGAGAAAATCGACTTTGAAGTTTTACCCAAAGGAAAATCGCATATTTTTTGGTTTGGGGAAAAAGTTTGAGACCAAAAGTGCCGTAACTGGCAGAGTTTCCAAGATAGGAAGCTGAAATTTGGAACACAGCAACTTCCAATAGGTGTGTACCTTCAGTGCAAATTTCAACTTTCCAGCCCTGATAGTTTTGGAACGGCAGCCTGTTAAAGTTTTGGCCTTCACCCCAACCAGCGCCATTAGACAGTATAGGCGGACTGCAGACCCCCACCCTCTCACGAAAATGGCCATAACTTCGCCAATTTGGACGCTAGAGGTATAATTTTTGCTGCAAAAGAAAGTTTAACATGTCTTCTATCTATTTCAGTCGAAAACAGAAATTCGTATTTTTTGAAATCTTTCGGGAAAATCGACTATGAAGTTCCACCCAAATTTTCAAGAGGGAAATTTGCTTATATTTTGGTTTGGGAAAAAGTTTGAGACCAAAAGTGCTGTAACTGGCAGAGTTTTTAAGATAGGAAGCTGAAATTTGGACCACAACAACTTCCAATAGGTGTGTGCCTCCAGTGCAAATTTCAACTTTCCAGCTCTGATAGCCTGCGAACGAGAGCCTGTCAAAGTTTTGGCCCTTACCTCATTGAAAACGCAGTGCAGAAAGACGCTACAGACAGACTGCCGACCCCACCCCTAA
>NW_008710951.1:3324-4180 GCF_000327385.1 Lottia gigantea | reverse complement strand
AACTAAAATGGCCATAACTCCTCCAATTTTGACGCTAGAGCAATAATTTTTGTTGCAAACGAGAGTTTAACATGTCTTCTATCTATTTAAGCCGAAAGCAGAAAGTTGGAATTTTGGAAAACATTTGAGAAAATCGACTTTGAAGTTTTACCCAAAGGAAAATCGCATATTTTTTGGTTTGGGGAAAAAGTTTGAGACCAAAAGTGCCGTAACTGGCAGAGTTTCCAAGATAGGAAGCTGAAATTTGGAACACAGCAACTTCCAATAGGTGTGTACCTTCAGTGCAAATTTCAACTTTCCAGCCCTGATAGTTTTGGAACGGCAGCCTGTTAAAGTTTTGGCCTTCACCCCAACCAGCGCCATTAGACAGTATAGGCGGACTGCAGACCCCCACCCTCTCACGAAAATGGCCATAACTTCGCCAATTTGGACGCTAGAGGTATAATTTTTGCTGCAAAAGAAAGTTTAACATGTCTTCTATCTATTTCAGTCGAAAACAGAAATTCGTATTTTTTGAAATCTTTCGGGAAAATCGACTATGAAGTTCCACCCAAATTTTCAAGAGGGAAATTTGCTTATATTTTGGTTTGGGAAAAAGTTTGAGACCAAAAGTGCTGTAACTGGCAGAGTTTTTAAGATAGGAAGCTGAAATTTGGACCACAACAACTTCCAATAGGTGTGTGCCTCCAGTGCAAATTTCAACTTTCCAGCTCTGATAGCCTGCGAACGAGAGCCTGTCAAAGTTTTGGCCCTTACCTCATTGAAAACGCAGTGCAGAAAGACGCTACAGACAGACTGCCGACCCCACCCCTGAACTAAAATGGCCATAACTCCTCCAATTTTGACGCAGAGCAAT
>NW_008710951.1:0-1559 GCF_000327385.1 Lottia gigantea | reverse complement strand
GGAAAAAGTTTGAGACCAAAAGTGCTGTAACTGGCAGAGTTTTTAAGATAGGAAGCTGAAATTTGGACCACAACAACTTCCAATAGGTGTGTGCCTCCAGTGCAAATTTCAACTTTCCAGCTCTGATAGCCTGCGAACGAGAGCCTGTCAAAGTTTTGGCCCTTACCTCATTGAAAACGCAGTGCAGAAAGACGCTACAGACAGACTGCCGACCCCACCCCTGAACTAAAATGGCCATAACTCCTCCAATTTTGACGCTAGAGCAATAATTTTTGTTGCAAACGAGAGTTTAACATGTCTTCTATCTATTTAAGCCGAAAGCAGAAAGTTGGAATTTTGGAAAACATTTGAGAAAATCGACTTTGAAGTTTTACCCAAAGGAAAATCGCATATTTTTTGGTTTGGGGAAAAAGTTTGAGACCAAAAGTGCCGTAACTGGCAGAGTTTCCAAGATAGGAAGCTGAAATTTGGAACACAGCAACTTCCAATAGGTGTGTACCTTCAGTGCAAATTTCAACTTTCCAGCCCTGATAGTTTTGGAACGGCAGCCTGTTAAAGTTTTGGCCTTCACCCCAACCAGCGCCATTAGACAGTATAGGCGGACTGCAGACCCCCACCCTCTCACGAAAATGGCCATAACTTCGCCAATTTGGACGCTAGAGGTATAATTTTTGCTGCAAAAGAAAGTTTAACATGTCTTCTATCTATTTCAGTCGAAAACAGAAATTCGTATTTTTTGAAATCTTTCGGGAAAATCGACTATGAAGTTCCACCCAAATTTTCAAGAGGGAAATTTGCTTATATTTTGGTTTGGGAAAAAGTTTGAGACCAAAAGTGCTGTAACTGGCAGAGTTTTTAAGATAGGAAGCTGAAATTTGGACCACAACAACTTCCAATAGGTGTGTGCCTCCAGTGCAAATTTCAACTTTCCAGCTCTGATAGCCTGCGAACGAGAGCCTGTCAAAGTTTTGGCCCTTACCTCATTGAAAACGCAGTGCAGAAAGACGCTACAGACAGACTGCCGACCCCACCCCTGAACTAAAATGGCCATAACTCCTCCAATTTTGACGCTAGAGCAATAATTTTTGTTGCAAACGAGAGTTTAACATGTCTTCTATCTATTTAAGCCGAAAGCAGAAAGTTGGAATTTTGGAAAACATTTGAGAAAATCGACTTTGAAGTTTTACCCAAAGGAAAATCGCATATTTTTTGGTTTGGGGAAAAAGTTTGAGACCAAAAGTGCCGTAACTGGCAGAGTTTCCAAGATAGGAAGCTGAAATTTGGAACACAGCAACTTCCAATAGGTGTGTACCTTCAGTGCAAATTTCAACTTTCCAGCCCTGATAGTTTTGGAACGGCAGCCTGTTAAAGTTTTGGCCTTCACCCCAACCAGCGCCATTAGACAGTATAGGCGGACTGCAGACCCCCACCCTCTCACGAAAATGGCCATAACTTCGCCAATTTGGACGCTAGAGGTATAATTTTTGCTGCAAAAGAAAGTTTAACATGTCTTCTATCTATTTCAGTCGAAAACAGAAATTCGTATTTTGAAAGTGATC
>NW_008710950.1:4716224-4717201 GCF_000327385.1 Lottia gigantea | reverse complement strand
GTGATACACATAAAAATTTAGAAAACCTCTTTACAATCTCTCTGTTATATCTTAGAACTAACAGAAGTTGAAATAAAATAACAGGAAATGTTTTGGTACCCTCTCTTGCTCAATTTACAGACAATTTAGAGTTTTTCTGCCATCTTGGTGTATTCCATCTTTATCAAGAATATGTTTTATATTTGTTAGGCCTTGTGTATTATTTTCTATATGTTTTAATGGATATTTTAGATTGTTTTTATTTTTTTAAAGTTTGTATTACAATATATGTTTTTGTAAATAATAAAATCCATTTGTTTTGAAATTTCAATGCCTGTTATTCTTTCATTCTTTCTTGCAGGCAGCAGCAGAGTGTCTCTTGACAGTCTGAAGAACTTGGCATCATGAGTTTGGGTCTTAAAGGCGCAGATTCCATCATGGAATGATATTTATGCTTATTTGACTATTTAAGCAAAAACACCCCTATTATAATGAAATAGAAGTGGTCCAACCTATAAACCCTTGGAAATTTTAAAGGGTAGACTCTTCGAACACCCCTATTTTAGCCAAAAAATAAACTGGCCCACCCTAACACCCCTTGACCTAAAGAATATAGACTATTCCAAGCAGTACTCACTCCTCACTCACCTAATCAGGTCATTGACCTAGTGAAGTGAGTGATTTATGAATACCTACTCACTAGAGTGAGCTGATTTAGAGAAGAGCTCACCCCATTTTCAGGTTAAAATGCACGTTTTTGAAAATTGGTGAGTACTACTGAACACTACTCACTACTTTTCTGGTTAAAATGTCCAATTTTGGAGGGGGGTGAGTAGATTTCGAAATCTACTCAGTTTCAGTTAACTGTTAGTGAGTACTAGTGAGTAGTGTTCACTACTTTTCTGGTTAAAATGTCCAATTTTGGAGGGGGGTGAGTAGATTTCGAAATCTACTCAGGTTTAGTTAACTGTTAGTGAGTACTAGTGAGTAGTGTTCAC
>NW_008710950.1:4697847-4713885 GCF_000327385.1 Lottia gigantea | reverse complement strand
TTTCAAGTTCTTAAAAATTTAACAAACTAAAATAGCAGGCAAAACACCCAAAAAACCAAAAAAAAAAACAAACATAAGCCTTCAATAAATGACTTAACTGTTTAAATGATGATCTTACGCTTCTTCTTGGATCCCCATGGTCAAAAAATACTGCATACTGGCTCTGAAACATTCAATAAAATTAATTTTTAACAACTTAAAAAGGGTACTGGGCTTTTAATTTTGTAGGTTAGCCTCTTATTATTCTGAAAATTGGAATATCAACTTCAAAACAGTACAGATAGTCTTAAAACAACTTAAAGGAATTGTAAAGAGGTTTTCTAAATTTTTTATGTGTATCAGGGACACTGATAGCATCAATTTACACCATTCCAATTTTCATTTTTGCATCCCATTTCACCACAAAAAAAATGATCAATTTGAATCTTATGAGCTTGGAACAGGTGTTTCTACAGGGAGGCCATTGCTCCCCCAGAATAGCTCTAGTTGTTCGGATGGGACAATAAACCGAGGGCTAGGCTACAGGCTAATGCTGGTGTCCTTGCAAACTTTGCCTCATTGCAAACTACCTGGCTTCAATAAGGTGGCAATTCTCCTGTCCTAACTGGCCCCCTCGCCTCCTGACTTTTAGAAACACAACTAAATCAAATATTGGCTTACCTTTCTTAAAATATCTTAACAATTTCCACTTTTATCAATCTCCAGTTCACCATTCTCATAACCATGATAAAATAATTGCCACCAGTTTCCATACTTATTATGAAAATAGTTATCATAACTCTCTCAGGACTAACATCTGTCAGACCACAACTAATTCCTCATCTAATCCAGCCTGGAGTAAGTCCAAATATCCATCTGCTATATTCTGCCCAACAATCTCATACAGGCACCATGCATGACAATCATTTTTGTTTTCTCCATTTTGTATGTGCTTCAGGGACACTGATAGCATCAATTTACACCATTCCAATTGTCAATCAGATGTCGGTGGTTCCTGCAATTCCATTAAATTGGTAGCTATGCGATCTTTTAAAGTTGAAAGACACATTAGCACAGTTCCAACATGTGTCTTAGAAGAGTAAGCACACCATGTGCAGCCGAAAACAAATTTAGAAAAAATAATTTTCTTTTAATGTGGAATGAATAATATTGAAACATGATGTTGAAAACCGCAATCTCAGAGTATGACCAGGTGGAGGGAGAACGTCAGCATTCGGTGCCAGAGATATTAGATTTACTGGCATCGATTCCTGGGAATGATTCTGTGTTACGAGTTACAGTGAAGCGAGATTTCTTCCTATTGAGGCCCTGAGATTCTGTCGGTGGTGAATCTATGATCACTTTGGGCAGATTTTGTCCATCACTATGGTCTATGCCTTCGTGTAAACTTTGAGCAGATCCGGAACGACTTGGTGGTTTTTGGGAAGGAATGTTCTGATCGTTGGTAGGAATGTGTCCTGGTTCTTCTTTAGGAGATTCGATGATTCCTTTGGGGACTGCCTCAGCAATATTGTCTAAATCGTTTTTAAATTGCTGTGCATTGGCCGGCACATTCGGTGTGGAATTTTCTACCAGGTCAGCATTGAAAGGACCATTCTCCGTCTGGGCAGTATTCTGAAGATGATGAGTTGAACCAGCTGTATTTGGAGGTCGAGATGGAACAGCCATATTTTGTAGGTTTGGCGGTAGAGGTGTGTTCGTTACGTTGGGAAGAGAACCTCGATGTTTGCGGAGATAACCATATGGAATGCTCTCGCTGTCAGAACGACCTTTCCACGGCTGCTTGGCATTGGTGGGAAACGCTTGCATGGAATATGGCTGAATCACATGGCTGTAAAAATATAAGAACACACATGAGACAACACTGGGTAAAAATCTCAAAAAATTTCAAATCCAAAATCCACAAAACGACAAAATCAAGGAAGGTTTCTAAATTTGTTTGTATCATTCCAATTTTCAATCAGACGTCTGTGGTTCCTGCAATTCCACTAAAACTAAGTGTTTGATGACATCACTAATCACAAAATATGCTTTAATACATAAGGACTTTGTGATTAGTGACATCATCAAACACTTAGTTTTAGTGGAATTGCAGGAATCACAGACGTTTGATTGAAAATTGTAATGATGTAAATTGATGCTATCAGTGTCCCTGATACACATAACAAATTTAGAAAACCTTTTTACAATCCCTTTAAATGAGTCTAATAGCCATCTTGGGTGACAAACTCAGGAGGTGGTTATCAGGACACAAATGGTTTGGAAATCGGTTCTCAAATTCTGTGAATTGGACTGCTGTGGTCCAGTGAGTTGATTGTTCCATCCTGTCTGCATTTCATTACATTATAAATAAAACAATACTTACATAATGTCACCTAGTTTCAGTTTCCGCTTGGGAGATGGGTTGGTGATAACGAATGATAGAGAATTTGGTCTTTTCTTCAATTCACCTTAAAGAGAAAAAACACCAAAATAAAATTGATTTTTGAAATTCCCTCATTGTACACTGCATGGCGTTTCTTGTCTTCATTGGCCCAAAAGGCACAAAAAAATTGAACAAAACACTCCAATTCATTTTATTTGAATATCCAAACTAATTCAGCCAAAATAAATTACGCTAGAGGCTATTTCCTAAGTAACTGAAAGCAATTTTTGTCAGAATAGCTGTTTATTATAACAGTTCAACTAATTCAGCCAAAATAAATTACGCTAGAGGCTATTTCTAAAAAACAGAAAAGCAATTTTTGTCAGAATAGCTGTTTATTAAAAACTGTTCAACTAATTCAGCCAAAATAAATTACGCTAGAGGCTATTTCCTAAGTAACTGAATGATATTTTTGTCAGAATAGCTGTTTATTATAACAGTTCAACTAATTCAGCCAAAATAAATAACGCTAGAGGCTATTTCCTAAGTAACTGAATGATATTTTTGTCAGAATAGCTGTTCATAAATACTTACAATAGTCATCATCTCGTAAATCCAAACTTTTTAATCTGTTTCGTATCAGGTCAGCCATATCCCAGTTATCTGTCGTCTGAAATCCCATAAATGGATTCCTTCCATGGAATGTCGTTTCTCTATTCAAGTTATGGGCAGTCTGTAAAATTCAATAGACATTAAAGGGATTGTAAAAAGGTTTTCTAAATTTTTTATGTGTATCAGGGACACTGATAGCATCAATTTACACCATTCCAATTTTTAATCAGACGTCTGTGGTTCCTGTAATTCCACTATCACAAAGGCCCGGGATATTTGGAAATATACCAGCCATTTTCCATTTCTAGCCTCCCAAATATTAGGACAAAGTTCAAAAATAAATTCAGGGTTCATTACCTTATGGTAGACATGTTTTTCTCCAGTTTCCACACGATCCAGGCCTTGCTTGTCAGTTCTATAAATAGCAATAGGAACTTCACCTGTGGCAGTACACAGTCCCTGGTAGAGATCACCATAAGTTGGGTACAGGTTTAATGTAGCTCTTTTTACCCGAATCTATAAAAGGAAGCGATTTTTTCAATTTTTTGGTCTATCACAAACTTAAAATTAAAATAAGACCAAACTTTCGTTCCGTATTTCTGAGGGAGCCGCAGTGGCTCAGTGAGTTAGACACTTGCTCGCTAACCTGAAGGCCCAGGGTTCAATCCCAGCATAGGTCGAGATAATACCTTCGGATTTTTCAACCCGGTTTCCCCCTGTCAGTGATGCAGGTAAGAGGGGCTGACATGGAAAAAGCGTCTAGTCGTTCAGATGGGACAATAAACCGAGGCCTCGTGTGCTACAGGCTGTGCACGTTAAAGATCCCTCGACAGTTGGAAATCGAAAAAGAGCAGGCTAATGCCGCTGTCCTGGCAAAATTTCCCTCATTGCACACTGCCTGTCTTCATTCATTTCATTTCATTTTTGACATATTTCTATTTTAAGCCAATTTTCTTTCTATTTATCAGGTTTTTTTTGATAGATGACGAAATTGGCCTTGACCCTGGTAAATTACAGCGTGAATAAGGTCCATACGGAGGTAAGAAGTTCCTACTTACACTTGATAAATGCCCCGAATTCTGTTCAGCATCAATACCTAATAATAATCTCACAAACGTAATTAAATAACCCTTTACAAATGTCTGAAATAGAAAGAACAACCAGGTGAATGAATTTTGCATTGAAATTAAGTTTTACGTGTAGGCCATTGGGCTAAGAACACTTCAACAAGTGGCGGAGCCAAAGGGGGGACAGAGGGGCCACCCCTCCTACCTCCCACCCCACCCTTGCAAGCCCCCGAAAGCAAGTTTTTTAAGCAAAAATCTCATAACTAGATTAAAGATTCAGGCAATCTCAGATATCTTCCCCCCCCTCTCGGACGTAAACCTGACCCTGCCACTGACTTTAACTGATGGTCTAAGGCAACAATCGTCTTCACAATGTCAAGCTATTACAAACTTCATACTTATACCTTGACTGCAAGAGCCACCTCCCTATCAGTGATGCATGGAAAAAGTGTTTAGTCGTTCAGATGGGACAATAAGCCGAGGCGCCGTGTGCTACAGGCTGTGCACGTAAAAGATCCCTCGACAGTTGGAAATCGGATGTGACTTACCTGATATAGAAGAGTATCTAACATACTGGCGCTGAAAACCTGGCCAGCAGCAAATGGAAGACGAAACATGTAACTGAGATTGGACGGTGTTTCTGTTTTTAATTTCTGAAATAAACAAAAGTTGATTTTTCTGAATTTGCTAGTTTGTACCGAAAATAAACCTCCCCTAAAATGGCTGATAAGAGAAAAGAAACCATATTTTACAAGGATAATAACTTAGGTTCACGAGGAAGCTTTCTACCAGCTGGTCCTTGGTATTGATCTATCCCAGATTATCCGTACCCATTTACAGCTGGGTTGACTGGAATAATGAGGAACCTTTCTACCAGCTGGTCCTTGATCAAACCTCTTGGTATTGATCTTTCACAGATTATCTGTACCCATTTACAGCTGGGTTGACTGGAATAATGAGGAAAGATGACTTATTCAAGGTCACCAGACTATCACATTCTGACCGAAATTAGAACCATTGACCACCATTTGTCTGACATCATACTAAATATTCCAACATTCTAACCAACCCGTCATTTATGAGGCAAATTTCGAAAGAAAAGCGCTAATAGTTCCAATATGATAAATTCCACTCACCTGTTCCAGTTGAGATATTTTCTGGGAATACTCATCCGATGCCTGGAACTGCATGAAACGTAAATTGGAAGCCTGACTGAGTTCTGTGATGATGTTGGCGTTGGGAAACAATCTAAAACAAAGGAAAAAAGTTTGAATTTATTCCTGCAAATTCCAGATTTTCAAAGACATTTTCAATGATGGAAAACGTATTTTCATGGAATTTTCTGATTCTCAAAGACTTTCAGCCAAGTTCCATGGTATCCAAGAAACAGTAAATCTGTTGATAAATATGAAATATCTGTTTCTTGCATCTTGGCCGTTTTGTTTGGTCAGGCATAAATTGATCTGGTTGTATCCCATGATATAAGACCATGCTTACTCTTTTCGAAACACCTGATAGTACTTCTCGCTTGAGGAGTCCACTACTATACAACTTTTACTTGCAATTTTGCCATACTTTGGACGAGATTTTGATTAACAGAACTGTCTTACTTATACAATTTTTTAATTCCTTTTTTGATTTGTGTTTTTCTTAAATTTCATCTTTGGTAAAATTACTTACCTGAATATGGTTTGAACAGCAACGATAGTTTCTGAGTCAGCAAGAGTTTCCTCCCCTTGTTTGTGAGCCTTATCTTTGTTGACGACAACCAGATGACTTGCCTTATTTATACCAGCTTTCAGTAGATCATCTACACTGTAAACAATATCATTGCATTTTTAAGGGATTGTAAAGAGGTTTTCTAAATTTTTCATGTGTATCAGGGACACTGATAGCATCAATTTACACCATTCTAATTTTCAATCAGACGTCTGTGGTTCCTACAATTCCTTTATGTGTATCAGGGACACTGATACCATCAATTTACACCATTTTAATTTTCAATCAGATGTCTGTGGTTCCTGCAATTCCTTTATGTGCATCAGGGACACTGATAGCATCAATTTACACCATTCTAATTTACAATCAGACGTCTGTGGTTCCTACAATTCCTTTATGTGTATCAGGGACACTGATAGCATCAATTTACACCATTCTAATTTTCAATCAGACGTCTGTGGTTCCTACAATTCCTTTATGTGTATCAGGGACACTGATAGCATCAATTTACACCATTTCAATTTTCAATCAGACGTCTGTGGTTCCTGCAATTCCTTTATGTGTATCAGGGACACTGATAGCATCAATTTGCACCATTCTAATTTTCAATCAGACGTCTGTGGTTCCTGCAATTCCTTTATGTGTATCAGGGGCACTGATAACAACAATTGAAACCATTCTAATTTTCAATCAGACGTCTGTGGTTCCTGCAATTCCTTTATGTGTATCAGGGACACTGATAGCATCAATTTACACCATTCCAATTTACAATCAGACGTCTGTGGTTCCTGCAATTCCTTTATGTGTATCAGGGACACTGATAGCATCAATTTACACCATTCTAATTTACAATCAGACGTCTGTGGTTCCTACAATTCCTTTATGTGTATCAGGGACACTGATAGCATCAATTTACACCATTTCAATTTTCAATCAGACGTCTGTGGTTCCTGCAATTCCACTAAAACCAAGCGGTTTATGACGGCACAATTAAAGAAGAGAAAACATTTGGAAGACTTACGAAGATATTTTGCCTTTCATCCAGTACACCAAAGGAAACTGCGAGATCGTTTCTAAAAATAACTTATCTGGTCTGAAAGAGAAGATTAACACCATACAGTATGCAATAAGGTAAACTATTGCTAGGACATCATGCACCAAATTTTTCACACAAAAAAATCAAACAACCAACTATGGCATTTCTCGCTTAAAAGAAATTTTGATCATAAAATTTTTTGAACAGTAATGGACCATCTCAAAAAATTTGTCCCTACCCCCAAAGCAACCAATTCCCCACCCCCCCAGAAAACTATAAATCATCAACTTACTGTTCCTCTATTAGTAGTATAATAGGACTTAGACAGTATTTACTAATGAAGTTTGACCGTAATGGTACTATAAAGTTGTAGATTCCATACGTGGCGTATTCCACAGACAATATAATAAGCTGTCTATTCCATCGTTCATCATTGGCGTTTTTATATTTACAGTGTTCGCAATGCTGAAATAGAAACATTGCATCCTGTTCAGTGAGTTCCCATACTTCACAATAATTTTCCTCCACTTTGAAAGCTGTCCTGATGAGGACTGTGTATTCAAAACACATGAAGATGAGCTCTAGTTAATATGGGAGGATTTACATGAAAGAATTTCATAATCTATCATGGAAATTGGTCCTTATTATTCCAGTCAACCAAGAGGTTTGGTCAGGGACCAACTGGTAGAAAGGATCCTCATTATTCCAGTCAACCCAGCTGTAAATGGGTACAGATAATCCAGGAAAGATCAATACCAAGAGGTTTGGTCAGTGACCAGCTGGTAGAAAGGATCCTCGTGAACCTAAGTTGTTATCCTTGTAAAATCAATGCCAAGAGATTTAATCAAGGACCAGCTGGTAGAAATGGTTCGTTTGTGACTGACAGACCTATCTGAAGCCGAGGTGTCTAAAAGACCTTACCTTGCCCCACTCCAGACAGCAGAAAGACCGTGGTATCTTCATGATATGACAGTTAGTTCTATGGGAACCCAAGTACATAGTGATAGGTGGAGGACCAGTCATTATCCTGAAAAAAATAAACCAAATACTAACAATCCGAACAGCAAAACGAAACTGGAAATCCAAAACAACATATTGGTGAAACATTGGTAGCAGCTCATGAACTTTTTATATGAGGAAGTATATCAATCAATTATAAGTGAGTAAGTATTTCATAATGAAAAGTGGTATCAGGTGTCTAGAAGAGTAAGCATACCCTGCCTGACGAGACACCTGTCATAGCTGCTTAACATACTTTTAAGGTGAACATATTTGAATTTTGTTTCTCAGATTTTTTCATCTTCATTGTAATCTAACAAATTTTCTACTGCAGTAATGTTCTAAAGATTTTATTTCTAAGACCTGTTTCTTAATATTTTTGTCTCTATTGCAAATTTGTAGTACATTCCTGTTCAAATGACGTAATTTCTAACCAATCAAAGCATGGCATGTAGAACCTATTTCTTAATAACGAAGTACCTAAACCGCAGAGGCTGTAATTTTGCTCTACTTTTGGGTTCAACTATCCCATTTTTTTCATCACAAAATAAATTCCCCCCTCTCCCCTACCAAGAAGAACGAAAAAAATTCTTACATTTCTTGGCCCATGTCATTATAGAACTGTAAGATATTTCCAGTGCCGTTTCGATGACTTAAACCATCGGCTTCCCTTCCCATAATTCCACTGTTGGACGGGAGGTTTTCTGTCGGAGAAGGTGTATCATCTCTATAAGTAGTGTCGTTATCATTGTCGTCCGTTTTTTTCGAGCCATGGAGGACCTTAGTGATCTCCTGACCCACCATGGAGGTGATGGTATCGAACACACTCTCTCCTTCATCTCCTTCATCTTCCGATTCATTCTGGTATTTCTGGAGCACCAGGGCGATTTGTTCTGGAATAAGGAATGGAAATGGAGTTTTACACCCTATTTTTTGGCACATTGACAACAGACAGATAATGCCATGCTTCAGTAATTTTTTTTTCTAGATTATGAAATGAAATCGAAGAAAATTTCAGTGAGTTTTAAGTCCTTTGTTTCTGTTTCAATTCCCCACAAATATTCTAGATTTATTAGAAAATATTTCTTGAAAATATTCTAGATTTATTAGAAAATATTTCTTGAAAATATTCTAGATTTATTAGAAAATATTTCTTGAAAATATTCTAGATTTATTAGAAAATATTTTTTGAAAATATTCTAGATTTATTAGAAAATATTTCTTGAAAATATTCTAGATTTATTAGAAAAAATTTCTTGAAAATATTCTAGATTTATTAGAAAATATTTCTTGAAAATATTCTAGATTTATTAGAAAATATTTCTTGAAAATATTCTAGATTTATTAGAAAATATTTCTTGAAAATGTTCTAGATTTATTAGAAAAAATACTCCTATAAAATATTCCAGATATTTTCATTCTAGATTTATTAGAAACACGTCTAAAGTAATTCTAGATTTATTAGAAACACTTCTAGCAACAATTCTAGATTAATTAGCAAAACTCCTAGAAAAAATTCTAGATTAATTAGCAAAACTCCTAGAAATCATTCTAGATTAATTAGCAAAACTCCTAGAAATCATTCTAGATTAATTAGCAAAACTCCTAGAAATCATTCTAGATTAATTAGCAAAACTCCTAGAAATCATTCTAGATTAATTAGCAACACTCCTAGAAAATATTCTAGATTAATTAGAAAATTCTCTAGAAAAACATCTACATTTATTAGAAACTTCAAGAAAAATTCTAGATTTTAGGAGACACACCTACAAAATATTCTAGATTTATTAGCAGCACTCCTAGAAATCATTCTAGATTAATTAGCAAAACTCCTAGAAATCATTCTAGATTAATTAGCAAAACTCCTAGAAATGATTCTAGATTAATTAAAAAATTTCTCTAGAAAAACATCTACATTTATTGGAAACTTCAAGAAAAATTCTAGATTTTAGGAAACACACCTGAAAAATATTCTAGATTCATTAGAAACACTCCTAGAAATCATTCTAGATTAATTAGCAAAACTCCTAGAAATCATTCTAGATTAATTAGCAAAACTCCTAGAAATCATTCTAGATTAATTAGAAAATTCTCTAGAAAAACATCTACATTTATTGGAAACTTCAAGAAAAATTCTAGATTTTAGGAAACACACCTGGAAAATATTCTAGATTCATTAGAAACACTTGTAGAAAAATTCTAGATTTATTAGAAAAAAGTATCATACAAAAAAAGCCTAGAAAATATTCTAGAAATTTTATCAAAACTTTCTAGAATTCCAGATTTATTAAAAGCACTCAAAAATCTAGACAAACTATAATTTAAAATTCTGAAGAATAAAAATCTAGGCCTATTAAAAATTCTAAATAATAAAAATCTAGACCTATTAAAAATTCTAGATTTAAATGAAAATTCTAGATTATTAAAAGCACTCAAAATTCTAGATAAAAAACATAGAGAAATATGTGGTGGTGTTAGTGGTTATTTTTCTATCTCTCTCTCTGTCTCTCTTACCAGAAGTTTTGTTTCTCTTGAGTAAATGGTTGAGCTCATGGGCTACCTCGGCTAAACACAATACATAATTATAGATATATTGGCCTACAGATAACCCATCAAGATAACCATTAAATGTGATCAGGATTACCCAAAAAGATAACCCATCAAGATAACCATTAAATGTTACCAAGATAACCAATTAAGATAACCATTAAATGTTACCAAGATAACCAATTAAGATAACCCATTAAGATGACCATTAAATCTGACCAGGATAACACAAAAAGATAAGCCATCAAGATAACCATTAAATGTTACCAAGATAACCCATCAAGATAACCCATTAAGATGACCATTAAATCTGACCAGGATAACACAAAAAGATAACCCATCAAGATAACCATTAAATGTTACCAAGATAACCAATTAAGATAACCATTAAATGTTACCAAGCTAACCATTAAATACCATCATAACCCATCAAGATATCCATTTAATTTCACCAAGATAACCATCAAGATAACCCATCATAATAAGTTAGTCGCTTACCTAAAGTTTTGGATTGTTTGGCTGATTTGTCAACATCATCTCGAAGAGCTTCAGGACTGATCTGAGAGTATTCTTCTTTAGTAACTGACATATAAAAACAGTAATCAGTGGGTTTCATAGTGTAGGTGGGCCCAGGATTCAGCTGTAGGCGTGGTTCAGAGGTCTGGGTATCTAAGATGGCTAGCAATGCTACACCAAATCTGAAATTATATAACATCCTTTGAGTTGTTACTTAGGTCTAATGGTGGTCGTGGATTACAATCTGCATCGACATGTGAAAGGTCTTGAATAAGTCATCTTTCCTTATTATTCCAGTCAACCCAGCTGTAAATGGGTACAGATAATCCAGGAAAGATCAATACCAAGAGGTTTGACCAAGTACCAGCTGGTAGAAAGGATCCTCATTATTCCAGTCAACCCAGCTGTAAATGGGTACAGATAATCCACAAAAGATCAATACCAAGAGGTTTAGTCAAGGACCAGCTGGTAGAAAGGATCCTCATTATTCCAGTCAACCCAGCTGTAAATGGGTACAGATAATCCACGAAAGATCAATACCAAGAGGTTTGACCAAGGACCAGCTGGTAGAAAGGATCCTCATTATTCCAGTCAACCCAGCTGTAAATGGGTACAGATAATCCACGAAAGATCAATACCAAGAGGTTTGTCAAGGACCAGCTGGTAGAAAGGATCCTCATTATTCCAGTCAACCCAGCTGTAAATGGGTACAGATAATCCAGGAAAGATCAATACCAAGAGGTTTGACCAAGGACCAGCTGGTAGAAAGGATCCTCGTGAACCCAGTATAACTGGTTGTTTCTTCTATTTTTAGATACTAACCTCTGATGAGCATCTGCAGATGCTTCAGTGAATTTCTTGCCTTCGTATCGACTGAAGAAGGAGCTTTTGGCCAGTTGAATGTGGTAGATCTCATTGCCAGAGTGACGACCGTAAAGTTGCTGCCATTGTTCATTGGCCAGTTCTGCCTCTCTACAAAACAATTTATAAAAACTGTATCCTTCAATTCCATGAGAGACACAGTCCAGTTGTAAATTGAATTTGATCGTTCAAGACCAAAGTTAAACACACGCCATCGCAAAAGCTGTTAATATTATCTAAGGTCCTTTGTGATTAGTGACGTCATCAAACACTTAGTTTTAGTGGAATTGCAGGAACCACAGATGTCTGATTGAAAATTGGAATGATGTAAATTGATGCTATCAGTGTCCCTGATACACATAAAAAAATTTGAAAACCTTTTTACAACAGATATGGAGCTCCGCGTGATTTCAAAGTATTTCATAGTGAAAGAGCTAACAGTTTAAAGCTGAAAGGAGACTTACTGTCCGTCTGATGTATGAACCAGTAATGATACCAAGGTAGATAACCCTGGATACAGGCAATTATTGGCTAATAGTGCAAACTTAAATTCATCTTCACATACTATATGTTCTGAAAATAGACAGATTGATTGAATGAATGAATGAATGATGAATGAATGAATGAATGAATAAATGAATGAATAAATGAATGAATAAATGAATGATTGAATGAATGAATAAATGAATGAATGAATGAATGAATGAATGAATGAATATTGGATATATGTTTGAATGAATGAAAGTTGAAGAATGAATGAATGAATGAATGAATGTCATGATACTCAAAAGAAGAATCAGATAGATGGATGGATGTAGAACGAATGCATGGATGAATGTTGGATATAAGTTTGAATGAATGAAAGTTGATGAATGAATGAATGAATGAATGAATGAATGAATGAATGAATGAATGAATGAATGTTTGTAAAAATAACATACCTGCAAACTTGACATGCATTTTATTCTGGGCTTTGAACAACTGGATATACTGTTTACAATTGGGAGCAAAATCCTTTACAGCCCAAGATCTCAAGATGGTGTGTTGATCCTAGAAAAAAAACAAAAAGGGCAGTCAGCAAGGGGAGATCGCCAGAGGGAAATAGCACAAAGGAATCCACTCAAATTGACCTGTTGTATTTCCTGGTGTGGGAAATTTGGGTCCATCTGAAGCAAATGAAATTTTATAATAAACTTACCGCACTGGCTTTGTCAGCTACAGAATGTGGCGCCAGAATAAAACAGGCGTCGGCATCATTGATCCTGAAATGAACCAAAGAATTGTAGATAGTCAACCCAGCTGTAAAAGGGTACAGATAATCCAGGAAAGATCAATGCTAAGAGGTTTGATCAAGGACCAGCTGGTAGAAAGGATCCTCATAATTCCAGTCAACCCAGCTGTAAATGGGTACAGATAATCTGGGAAAGATCAATACCAAGAGGTTTGGTCAAGGATCAGCTGGTAGAAAGGATCCTTGTGAACCTAAGTTGTTATCCTTGTAAATTCAATACCAAGAGGTTTGACCAAAGATCAGCTGGTAGAAAGGATCCTCATGAACCTAAGTTGTAATCCTTTCAAAAAATGGTACCAATGAATTAAATCACTGCATAGAATATCCTAGAAATCCTAAACTCACCGACATCTTCGTAGATCCAGGTCTTTCAATGAAGATCCTCTCATATATATAACACGATGAGTCCATTTGGGATCTTTCAGGATGAAATGCATGCTGTTGTTCAGCTCACAGGAGCTTAGCAAGATTACCATGTGGTCCTTAAAACAAATAGAGTAAAAATATACCACATCTTCCACTACAGATGGTCTACCATGAAATTTCCCACAAGAGCTTTGCAACATGTGACGTAGCCCCAAAAATTTGGCCCTATCCTTTTTGCGGGTGTAATATACGGATTGGATATCAGCACATTTTTTAGCGTCAAATTAAGCAAACTATTTGATTAATTGGTGTTTCTCATGAATTATCATGTATTCTTAATCATATCATTATGTTCTTATTGCATATAATTAAGAGTTTTAACCAATCATAAATGTCCATGTATGTACAGTCTGGATAAACAAAAAAAAAGACTTTTTGACCTTTCTTGATCGGTTACTCATTGGAATTCTGCTGGTAATTCTCTTCTAATTTAGCTAATTATGAATTAATTTTGGACATGTGAGATAAACTGGTATTTTTCCAAGTCATTAGAACACCTCTTCTTTCTATTCATATAAGTATTAGCATTTTCATTTTCATAAATGAAAATAAGGGAACCCATCTTTAAGGAGATAATCTGACACAGTTGGTGGCTAGTTTTTGAGAATGCTCACCATGTTAAAAGCCAAATTAGCAGAACCATTAATGAGTCCATCAATACAATACCAGATATTCTACAATGTCCCTGTGCCCCACACAGTACCAAAATACAGCAAAGATTTCAGAATTCCGCTTTAATCCCAGCAAAAATATTGCTTAGTGCTTACCTCTAGCTTAGGATGAGCATAAAATTCGCTTAAGAAGTCCATGACAGCATCAGTTGATAATTCAGTAGAGCAGACGACAACGTGTTTATTTCTGGCTGCTGAGTTTTTACTGTATTCTCCACCAGCTTTCGAACGCTCTATCCATGTTGATGCTATAATCTCCAACTACAATTAACAGAGTATTAATTAGGTGGAAGTAAGGGAGGGATGCCATGCAGTGGGCAATGAGGGATAAACAGCACTTTATCTTTTATACAAATAGTTCTTAGCCTGTATGCTTGACAATTTAAATATTATATAGTTGGTTTTTTTCTTTTCTTAAATCAATACTTAAATCAAGATATCAATCAAATACTATTGGCAATCAAATTCAATCAAGATCAATCAAGATCAAATGCAATCAAAATCAATCAAATAGCATCAAATTCAAACAAGATCGATCAAGATCAATCAAATTCTAACAAGATAAATCAAACTCAATCAAGATCAGTCAAATTTACCCAAATTCAATCAAGATCAATCAAACAAAATCAATAAGATTCTATCAAATTCTATCAAGATCACACAAATTCAATCAAGATAAAATGAAATTAAATCAAAAGATAAATCAAATCCAAGCAAGATCCAACAAGCCCTGTCAAGATCACACAAATTCAATCAAGATAAAATGAAATTAAATCAAAAGATAAATCAAATCCAACCAAGATCCAACAAGCCCTGTCAAGATGACCCTAATTCAATCAAGGTTATCAATCAAAATCCACAATCAAATAAAATCAAAATAAACCCGTTTCAACTAAATTCAATCAAAAATCAATCAAGAAAACGAACTTACCTGTCTGGGAACGAAGACCAAGGCCACACAGATCATAACGATCATAAACATTTGTCCAAACCAGATATCTGGTGAGATGTCACCGTAACCAACGGTGGAGAACGTCACAATAACAAAATAGAAGGACTCAAACATCGTGAGCTGAGTGTCTCTACTTCCTCTTTGTATATGTTGAATACCACAAATTCTGAAATTATCAAAAACGAAATGAAATGGAGTTTTACACCCTACTTTTCTGCATCTTTTTTGACTAATGAGGGTGGGCAATGGGGAAAATTTGTTCAGAATAGTGACAATATAGCAAAATTCACATATTTGCAGCTAAAAGCTGTGATATTTTCATTTATAGTGATTTTTCAACCAAATAAAGTGCATTTCCAAAGTTTTTTAACTATTGAAATCTCTAGACTGTATCAATATGCACAAAAAACAAATGTATGCAGTGTGCAATAAGGAAAATTCTCACTTTATTGTCACACTAAAACAATAAGACTCTTTTTCAATGCCAGTTCCTCTGTCTTTCATCACTGACAGGGGAAACAGGGTTGAAAATTTGTACTCTTATTGAACCCAAGACTTCAATCCTAACAAGCATATGACTACTCAATCTCCATAAGAGTGGTATGAGGTGTTCCATAACTTACGTAGTAAAAACCAGACAGAAGACACTGGCTATCAGCAGTAAAATTTGTTGTGATAACGTCACCGACATAGTTTGGAATCTTTGACGAGTTAAATGAAGGTCATTCTGAAAACAGAAATATAATACCAAAACTTTGATTGTAAACTCAGAATTTTTGATTCCAACTGTCGAGGGATCTTTAACGTGCAGCCTGTAGCACATGAGGCCTCGGTTTATTGTCCCATCCAAACGACTAGACGCTTTTTCCATGTCAGCCTCTCATACCTACATCACTGACAGGGGGAAACTGGGTTGAAAACTCTGAAGGTATTATCTCGACCTATGCCAGGATTAAACCCTGGACCTTCAGGTTAG
>NW_008710950.1:4689905-4697504 GCF_000327385.1 Lottia gigantea | reverse complement strand
GGATTTTTAAGCGCATAGCCTATGGCATCCAATTCAGGATTAGTTCTTTCGGTTTCTTTTCAATGGCTTACTCAAATCAATCTAAGATCTTAAGAAATTTTTCTTTCAAATTTGTTCAAGGTCATCAGATGTTCACACGTTGTCCAAGATAATAACCCATGAACACTATTCATTTTGACGTAACCAAGGATAAGGAAAAACTTACTGTGGCTAAAACAGGAACCGTGCAGACCAGTTCCAAAATAAAATGAGTGGAAAGCATCTGTTCCCTTCTGTGACCCTGAAAACAGATGGAATTTTGCCTGAAATTCTTTGACATTTAGTTTGAAGGACAAATTAAGATACAGATGCAGTTACACATTGAAAAAAAAACACACACACCAAAGACAGAAAACCAAAATTGAGAGAGCAGATTTAAAGGGACAGATGCACCATTTTTTTGACCAGTCATACTTTAGTCTCAGAAACTGGAATTTCTAGTTAAGTTAATCAGTAAAAGTGTTCACAGCTCACTGTCGAAATTTGAGCCTTCAAATCCATGTGTGTCCAGAATTATCCACGTTTATAAGTTAAAATGATGACTCGTCTTTTCTTGAGACACTGTTATATATAGAAAAGACATCTATAGAAATAGTGAGTAAAATTCCTAGTTTGAGATATTTTTAAAGGAATTATGTGATTTTACATTTCTAGTACTTCTGAAGACTATTTACATAAATTCAAGACTCAAATCAACCCAAAAATGGTGCACCTGTCCCTGGAAGTGACTTAAAGAATTTGAGCTCACCTTAGCTGAGATATAGACCATAACTGAGGCCTTGAGAAGGGTGATAACTGAGAGCAGTATCTGTATAATCCATATACCCATTGGTCTCTGAACCCATAACATCACAAACCTATATATACATACACATATAATAACCCTAGGGGCTTCAAGCAAGGGTCTCTTTATATTTAGAGGTTACTCACACCAGATCTACATTTTGAAAAGAGATACTGGATTCTGAATTCTGAAATTAAGTTCTATCACTACCCAAATAAGTTAAAGAGATTGTAAAGAGGTTTTTTTGTAAATTTTTTATGTGTATCAGGGACACTGATAGCATCAATTTGTATCATTCCAATTTTCAGTCAGATGTCTGTGATTCCTGTAATTCCACTAAAACTAAGTGTTTTGAAGGGAGGTTTTCTAAATTTTGTATGTGTATCAGGGACACTGATAGCATCAATTTGTATCATTCCAATTTTCAGTCAGATGTCTGTGATTCCTGTAATTCCACTAAAACTAAGTGTTTTGAAGGGAGGTTTTCTAAATTTTTTATGTGTATCAGGGACACTGATAGCATCAATTTACATCATTCCAATTTTTAATCAGAAGTTTGTGGTTCCTGCAATTCCACAAGAAAGAAACCCTTGCTTGAAACTTGGACACAAATAAAACAAAATAAAAGAACAAGCTACAAAATAAAGATTTAGGACAACTTCTACATTAACAGGGCCGTAACTATGCGGCAAAAATCTAGATCTTTTTGGGGGGGAAGGGGTCAAAATTTCCTTTCTTGAGGGTCAAATTTCCCATCAGGCATTTACCTGCTTTGAGTTACGGCCCTGTTTTCATGCAAGGATACACAAAATTTACATTACACTGAAAAGATCGGAGAAAAGCAAAATTAAACTTAAAGTAACTTACCAATTTATGGTGGCTGTGGATTGAGTTTGGGTTTCATTCCCTCCCCCTGGGTCACACGGAGATCCATCACTGGAAAATAGAAGCTACAATTGATATTTCAAATATTATGATTGATATACTTCCTCATATGAGCGGTTGTGACAGACAGGGTATGCTTACTCTTCTAGACACCTGATACCACTTTTCATTATGAAATACTTACTCACTTATGATTGATATACTTCCTCATATGAGCGGTTGTGACATACAGAGTATGCTTACTCTTCTAGACACCTGATACCACTGTTCATTTTGAAATACTGACTCACTTATAATTGATATACTTCCTCATGTAAAAAGTTCATTAGCTGCTACCAATGTTTCACCAATATGTTGTTTTGGATTTCGAGGTTTGTTTTGCTGTTTGGATCGTTAGTATTTGGTTTATTTATTTTGACTATTTTGACTAATTAGGAAACGAACCGAAGATAATAAAGTGACTTACCAAGCATACTGATCTGGGGTATCTAGTAAGACCCGTGATACGTAGGTTAAACATATCACCACTTTAATGATCAAATCAAAAAATGTTGTAGCTAGTCCTGGAAAAAGATGTTCAATCCAATCAGTCAATTAAAAACTGTTTCAAGATGTCACTTTCACAGCTGCTCATTAGAGCACTTTTAGTGATAGTGACGTCATCAAACACTTAGTTTTAGTGGAATTACAGGAACCACAGACGTCTGATTGAAAATTAGAATGGTGTAAATTGATACTAGCAGTGTCACAGATACACATAATATAATTTAGAGTTTTAGTGGAATTACAGGAACCACAGATGTCTGATTGAAAATTGGAACAGTGCAAATTGATGCTATCAGTGTGTCCAATACATGTAATATAATTTAGAGTGTTAGTGGAATTACAGGAACTACAGAAGTCTGATTGAAAATTGGAATGGTGTAAATTGATGCTATCAGTGTGTCCAATACACGTAATATAATTTAGAATTTTTGTGGAATGATGCAAGGGATTTCTTGGCCAAACCTTTAGGCATTTCCCAGATTATCTGTACCCATTTACAGCTGGGTCGACTGGAATAATGAGGATCCTGTCTACCAGCTGGTCCTTGACCAAACCTTTTGGCATTGATCTTCCTCGGATTATCCGTACCCATTTACAGCTGGGTTGACTGGAATAATGAGGATCCTTTCTACCAGCTGGTCCTTGACCAAACCTCTTGGTATTGATCTTTCCTAGATTATCTGTACCCATTTACATGGAATAATGAGGATCCTTTCTACCAGCTGGTCCTTGACCAAACCTCTTGGCATTGATCTTTCCTGGATTATCTGTATCCATTTACAGCTGGGTTGACTGGAATAATGAGGATCCTTTCTACCAGCTGGTCCTTGACCAAACCCCTTGGCATAATCTCTCTATAGATGCTATAGTTTCTGTTACTTACTTGTATGAGGGTTTCTGATCAGCAAACGACGTAAACGACCACGGACGGACAAATCTTGAGTATTATATTTCACTGGAGCAGAACTGCAAATAGAAATGGACAGAAATTTAACTTACAGAACTCTATTTAACACTTTTCAGAATTAAAATCTCGATATCAAAAAAATTAAACCCATTGGACCTTGAAGGACAGCAAATCAAACCCCTGGACCTTGAGGAAGGACAGCAAATCAAACCCCTGGACCTTGAGGAAGGACAGCAAATCAAACCCCTGGACATTGAGGAAGGACAGTGTATCAGACCCACCTGTCATCATTCATATTATCATCACTATCAGCATCAGAGTCTTCCTCTAGAGCTCCCAGATCAAACTGGGAGCACACGGGGGTGGGGCGACGTTGTGATGTCATCTTATATATCACACTTTTGAGAGTAGATATTTAGGCTATCACATAGAGGAATCACACTTTGAGAATTCAGAATTTTAAAATCACACTTTGGGAATTCAGAATTTTAAAATCACACTTTGAGAATTCAGAACTTTAAAATCACACTTTGCGAATTCAGAATTTTAAAATCACACTTTGCGAATTCAGAATTTTAAAATCACACTTTGAGAATTCAGAATTTTAAAATCACACTTTGGGAATTCAGAATTTTAAATATCACACTTTGAGAATTCAGAATTTTAAAATCACACTTTGGGAATTCAGAATTTTAAAATCACACTTTGGGAATTCAGAATCTTTATATCACACTTTGTGAATTCAGAATGATAAAATCACACTTTGAGAATTTGAAACTCACAATAAGAATTGATTAAGATATTGCAAATCACACTTTGAATCCACATATCACACTTATTATCACACTTTTAATTGAGAATTCAAACACCACAGGATTTTTGACTAAGAATTCACACTTTGAAAGTTAAGAATAAGGCACTTAACATCTTTAAGAATTTGATTTGAAAGTTCCACTAAGAATTTACTGCACTACAAATTGCTTTCACTCATTAAGAATTTGATGAATAATCATGTAAGAATTCTAAAATCACTAGGAATTTGATTCCAATTTTGACAGACCTGATTGAGAATATCTTTAAGAATTTGATTCAAAAATTAAAAGTGATTAAAATCACTAAGAATTAAAGAATGAGAATTTGTTTCTAAAAATCACTAAGAATTCCAGTATTGAATGAGAATTTGATTCTAAAAATCACTAAGAATTCCAGTATTGAATGAGAATTTGATTCTAAAAATCACTAAGAATTCCAGTATTGAATAAGAATTTGATTCTAAAAATCACTAAGAATTCCAGTATTGAATAAGAATTTGATTCTAAAAATCACTAAGAATTCCAGTATTGAATAAGAATTTGATTCTAAAAATCACTAAGAATTCCAGTATTGAATGAGAATTTGATTCTAAAAATCACTAAGAATTCCAGTATTGAATGAGAATTTGATTCTAAAAATCACTAAGAATTCCAAAATTGAATAAGAATTTGATTCTAAAAATCACTAAGAATTCCAGTATTGAATGAGAATTTGATTCTAAAAATCACTAAGAATTCCAATATTTAATAAGAATTTGATTCCTGCAAATGAAAATCTCTTCCAAGCAATAAAACCACTTAATTTCTTACAAAAATTCTTTAAAACACAAAGTTCTCCTTGAAGAATAAGAATTTTAAAGCTTACGGATTCTCTTAAGTCACTTTCAAAGGACTAGATCATCAGAAATAAAATTACTATCTTCAAACAAGTCTCCTTGGGTTCAAATTTAGTCACTTTCCAAGTGATCTATTACTGTACAACACGTTTTCAATTAATTTTTTTTATCAGTTTTACTGAGTTCACACATATGTTCTAAGTTGTAGATTTTTCCTCGAGATTTGGGTGGGTTCACAAGAATTTTCCTCTTGACACAGTCACTTGCTGTCATAGGTTATGATTGATCAAGTGCACTTTGAAACAAAAGGTATACAACTGAAAGACCATTTTTTCGTCGTTTTTAAAATGTCACTTCACAAATCTTTAGAATATTCCAGTACTGAATCTACTCCTGATCAATGAGTTCCATTAAAAAACTTCCAAATTATCATGTGTTGATATCAAAATGTAACCAAAACTGTAAAATATTCCACCATAGAATCTATCCCTGATCAGTGAGCTCACTAACTGAATCCCTTATTACTGAACCATTTCTTGGAATGAGGAAAACATGAGTTCTGAATTTTCAAAACAACTGTCCTGATGAGGGAATGTATGTTTGAAACACAGGTCACCAACAAAATGATCACTGAAGTCTTGTTAAATGAAATGTTCATAAAAGTCACAACTACAGAAAAGTTTGTGGGAATGCTTCAAATTTGACTATCCGTGTCCCTTTCTGTTTTCACTTAAATAGTTTCATGATTCATTTTTGTAACCTTAAAATGAAAAGAAAGAGAGTTATTTTGAGTGTTTGAACATGAAACTTGTCTGGTAACATAACTAACTTGAGAGAATCTTTTAAGAATACAACATCACAAGAAGGTTGAAAACAACAACAAAATAAAAGACCTGACACCAAAAGGCACAACTTAAGCAATGTAACATGAACAACTAAAGGCATAATCTAAAGAAAATAACATGAACAACTAAAGGCACAATAAAAATGTTACATGAACAACTAAAGGCACAACAAAAGGCACATCAACATACTGATTTTACAACTAAAGGCACAACAAAAGTAACATAACTTTAACAACTAAAGGCACTTTTAATGTAATTATTAACAACTTAAGGCACGTTTACAATTAGCAACCAAAGGCACAAGACAAATAAGGCAGAGTAATCAAAAATTAAACAACCAAAGGCACAATAGAGGCACATCAAATAAACACAATTAATTCAACTGAACACAATTTAAATAAAAAATATATAAGATCATGGATGACAACTGTAGTAACCCAAACACAACACGAAACATACAACAAAACACCATTATTCAGCTGAACACAATTTAAAGAAGAACTTCGTAAGATCTTAAATGACAACTGTAGTAACCCAAAAACCAAACACAAAACAAATCATTTGCAACCCAAGTAGCCAAAATAAAAATATTAACTTTTCAAGACCAAAATTAAGATATGCAAATTTAATATCTGAGCTAAAATTAGTCAGGATATAGCTGAAGGCAAATGATTTTTTGAAACTTAAATAATCCACAGGCAATTGCCTAAACAATGTGAATACTTTATTCTTTGTTTTACAGAATTTTTTATTCATTTCTTTTTGAATATTCAAGCTATTTTGATAGCTTTTAAAATAAATTTATATTCATAAAGTTTAAATAATATTTTCTACTATGACAAGAAAGAAACAACTATATTTTACAAGGATAATAACTTAGGTTCACAGTTAAGGATCCTTTCTACCAGCTGGTCCTTGACTAAACCTCTTGGTATTGATTATACAAGGATAACAACTTAGGTTCACAAGGATCCTTTCTACCAGCTGGTCCTTGACTAAGCCTCTTGGCATTGATTTCACAAGGATAACAACTTCTGTTCACAATTAAGGATCTTGTCAACCAGCTGGTTCTTGACCAAACCATTGATCTTTACCAGATTATTTGTACCCATTTACAGCTGGGTCGACTGGAATAATGAGGATCCTTTCTACCAGCTGATCCATGACCAAACCATTGATCTTTACCAGATTATCTGTACCCATTTACAGCTGGGTAGACTGGAATAATGAGTGAGGATGACTTATTCAAGGTCATCAGACTATTACATGTCGATCGAGATCGGAACCCACAGCCACCATTATCTAGACGTAACCAAGCAAATGATGTCATGTAAAGAACGACTTTACAACACAAGTTTGGGAGGTTTTTAAAATCTTATTCAAACCATTTTTTGGCTTCATAAAAGACGTTGATAAATTGAGGAAATGGACCCAGAATTCACAACCATAAATCTATGTCAAAAACTTGATTTTTCAAATTAACAATTATGTCAACTAAGACAAAAATTGATAAATCTGGGTACAATGGGAGAAAATTTTAATACAATTCTTTTCCGTACTCCCATACTCCCCCCTTACCAGAATTTCAATAAATCTCACCCATTAAAGTTAACGTACCATTACTTCCAAATGTCAAATAACCCTGACAAAATACATTATTATATTTAGACATTGTACTAAATGGCTTTAAAGGGATTATAAAGAGGTTTTCTAAAAATTATTATGTGTATCAGGGACACTGATAGCATCAATTTACATCATTCTAATTTTCAATCAGACGTCTGTGGTTCCTGAAATTCCACTAAAACTAAGTGTTTTATGATGTCACTAATTGCGAAATATGCTTTATACATAAGGTCCTTCGCGATTAGCGACATCATCAAACAGTTAGTTTTAGTGGAATTGCAGGAATCACAGACGTCTGATTGAAAATTGAAATTTTACT
>NW_008710950.1:4683376-4687557 GCF_000327385.1 Lottia gigantea | reverse complement strand
TTAGAATAGTAGGCTATGATAACAAAATGCCAAAGCTGTATTTTACATACATCATATATTAAGTTTGCAGAACTCTAAATTTTGGCCGCGTCTTGCAAACTACGTGCAAGTTTTTAATAAAAATATTTAAGGCTTTACAAGGAGAATATTCGATTCAAGCACATCGTCAATGAAAATTCATGAAACCTTCCAAAAAAAACAAAAAGAAATGAAAACAAATTCCAAACTTGCTACCAAAATCACACATAGAAATATTGAAAACAGAACCTGAAACATGTTGAAGAGAACTCTGAGTAACAACAACATGTTTCAGGTTCTGTTTTAATATTTCTACACTTCTTAAAGCACAAAACCTAAACCTCCAAATTCTAAACTTCTAAACAAAATCCTTTTTTTGACACAAGCACAATACAAAAACTTTAAGTAAAATCCAACACAAAACGGAAACCACCAAATCCAAAATTCCAAACCAAATATAAGAAACAAAACCACACAAATGAATGAAATGTTCCTACTAGAGAAGAAATCCAGTTTAAAACACAATTAAAATTGAGACCTAGTTTGTACAAGTACCCTTAAGAAATGATGTCAATTGCTAATGTATAAGTATATAAGTATATAATAAGTATATACCAGTATATCAGCAACTTTGTAATACACTGTATATATATTAAATGATATACTTGGATGAATCAAAATTTTGCTTTTAACTCCGCCTTTTATTTTAAAAATTCAATCAAATGTATTAAAGTCAACGTCTGTCATTGTGTGACGTTGATTAAGAGTTTAAAGTCACAGTGTGTTATGATAATCGCTGATCACATAATTTAAAGGGAATATAAAGAAGTTTTCTTAATTTTTTATACGTATGTGTATTAGCACCAATTTCCACCATTCCAATTTTCAATCAGACGTCTGTGGTTCCTGCAATTCCACTAAAACTAAGTGTTTGATGACGTCACTAATCACCAAAGTTGTTATTGGTATATATGGCTCTTTGGGATTAGTGATGTCATCAAACACTTAGTTTTACTGGAATTACAGGAACCACAGACATCTGATTGAAAATTGGAATGCCCCTAAAGAGCATTCACTGCTATTGAATTGTAAAGAAGCTTGACACAGATTTTCATTTTTAATAAGTGATACAAATGGCTGATATTTCGTCGACAGCGTCCCTTCAAAATCACTCGACTTAATTTGAGAATTTGAGACGGTTT
Source organism: Lottia gigantea (assembly GCF_000327385.1). Classification (NCBI taxonomy): domain Eukaryota; kingdom Metazoa; phylum Mollusca; class Gastropoda; family Lottiidae; genus Lottia; species Lottia gigantea. The sequence goes on along the minus strand of NW_008710950.1, from coordinate 4,686,337 downwards.
TTATGTCCCACTTGTTGTCTCTTCAAACATGACAAATTTATACTTCTTTACTTCAAGTGCTTTGGACTAGTTTAGAAAAGAAACAACTATATTTTACAAGGATAATAACTTAAGTTCACAAGTATCCTTTCTACCAGCTGATCCTTGACCAAACCTCTTGGCATTGATTTTACAAGGATAACAACTCAGGTTCACAAAGACACATTCTATTAAGTGGTCCTCAGCCAAACCTCTTGGCATTGATTTCACAAGGATAACAACTCAGGTTCACTAGGATCTTTTCTACCAGCTGGTCCTTGACCAAACCTCTTGGCAATGATATTACAAGGATAACAACTTAGGTGCACTAGGATCCTTTCTACCAGCTGGTCTTTGGTCAAACCTCTTGGTTGATCTTTCCTGGATTATCTGTACCCATTTACAGCGGGGTAGACTGGAGGAAAGATGACAACATGTACAAGCCAATGAACTGTTTTGTAAAAAGTACTCCACCTTTAACAAATGATTACATAATGCAAAATATAAACAAAACGGGACTCCAACTTTAACCAATGATTACATATACATAATATGTTCAAAAACAACACACCACCTTTAACCCATTATGACATAATGTACAATGTTCACAGGACTCCACCTTTAAATTTAACCAACGATTACATAATGCACAATATATACAAAACAGGACTCCACCTTTAACCAAAGATTTAATAATAATGCCCAATGTTCAAAAACAACACTCCACCTTTAAATTTAACCAATGATTACACAATGCACAATATATATATACACAGTGTAAAAGATCAATGGAAGAAGGTGAATGAAGATTGACAAATGATAAAGAAGTGCATGTCAAAATGTCAGCCATTAATCATTGTACATACAGACACTATTGACAGGAGACTTCAACTTTAAATCATCATTATCATTGAACCTCTTTCATCAGTTTGCATGTAAATCATTTGAGGGCCTACATATATATAAAAATATTATTTGATTTAACCTGCCTAATTTTAAAGTCCAAACCTGATACATAATTTGGGTTTCCTTACAGAGTTTCATGTAAATCATTTAGGTACAGGCCGGTAGTCAACCCTGATCGCTTGAAAAAGACGAGACACTGTGATATATAGAAAAGACATCTATAGAAATAGTGAGTAAAATTCCTAGTTTGAGATATTTTTAAAGGAATTATGTGATTTTGGTACATTTCTAGTACTTCTGAAGACTATTTACATATATTCAAGACTCAAATCAACTATTGGTGCAACTGTCTCTTTAATTTAGTTTTTTTGTATCCAATCATATCACTGTATTTCAAAATTTTATCAAAGTTAAGTTTTTAAGAATATGAGGCCCCAGGATTATGTTTTTCCATTTATCAAACTTGCACCCAACAATCGCATTGCGTAATAAAGGTGTAAATGTCAATCAAAAGCCAATTGGGTAGACATGAATGAGATAAACTTTTACGTAGAAGTGCAGGATGTGCACATCCTTTGGACCTGTCATCATTAGCCGATTTAGACTTCAACACAATAAAGTTAAGGATTGGTTTTTTGTTGTTTTCATTTGAAATTCAAAATAACAATTGTTCTTAAAGGAACAGATTCACCATTTTGGGGAGTTGATTTGAGTTTTGAATATATGTAAATTGTCTTCAGAAGTACTACAAATGTAAAATCACATAAACTAGGAATTTTACTCACTATTTCTATAGATGTCTTTTCTATATATCACAGTGTCTCAAGAAAAGACGAGTCATCATTTTAACTTTCAAACACGGATAATTCCAGACACACATGAATTTGAAGGCTCAAATTTTGACAGTGAGCTGTGAACACTATTACTGATTGGCTTAGCATAATAAATCTCGATGAATTTCTTTTCCTATTTCTATAGATGTCTTTTCTATATATCACAGAGTCTCAAGAATTTAAACTGACTTGTCTTCTTTGATGATGAGCTGTGAACACTATTACTTATTGCTCCTGTTTCTGAGACTAAGGTACGATTGGTCAAACGAATGGCAAGTACTCTCTTTAAATGAATCACTGATCAAAATCAAATTCTGACATACTGTGGCTTTAATTAGGAGAATCAAAGTTCAATTTCCTGAGAAAAAAGGATATAGATGGGATGTGATGAACTCAATATGATAAATACATGTTAGATTACAATCAGCTTGATTGATAAATAATCTTTATACTCTTACAATCAGCTTTATATTCACTTTTTAACCTTTTTAAGTTCGTTATCTTTATCCTTAAGATGCATGACCCTCGTCTTTAAAGATGCATGACCCTCGTCTTTAAAGATGCCTTAATTTTTAGTGTCAAATTAAAGATGGGTTTCCTTATTTTTTAGTGTCAAATCAAAGATGGGTTTCCTTATTTTTTAGTGTCAAATTAAAGATGGGTGTCCTTATTTTTTAGTGTCAAATTAAAGATGGGTTTACTTATTTTTTAGTGTCAAATTAAAGATGGGTTCCCTTATTTTTTAGTGTCAAATCAAGCAAACTATTTGATTAATTGGTGTTTCTAATGAATTATCATGTATTCTTAATCATATCATTATGTTCTTATTGCATATAATTAAGAGTTTTAACCAATCATAAATGTCCATGTATGTACAGTCTGGATAAACAGTTTACAGAAAACTAAAGAAAGATGGGCCTTTAAACCAAATGCTCATTGCCTATCAGAAGTCCAAAATTTGCGAAATGCCCAGTTTAAACTTAATCATTATTACCTTTAGAAAATTTTGTATTTTTTAAGAAAGTATCAACGCCCCACCCCCTTAAAAAAAAAAAATAAACCAAATAGTTTTAAAGAGATTGTAAAGAGGTTTTCTAAATTTTTTATGTGTATCAGGGACACTGATAGCATCAATTTGTACCATTCCAATTTTCTATCAGATGTCTGTGGTTCCTGCAATTCCACTAAAACTAAGTGTTTTATG
>NW_008710950.1:4681813-4683069 GCF_000327385.1 Lottia gigantea | reverse complement strand
AAATTAGAATGGTGTAATTGATGCTATCAGTGTCCCTGATACACATATAAAATATAGAAACCTCTTTACAATCCCTTTAAAGCTAGCTTACACCTTTAATTGTTTTCAACTGTTCCACCCTTCATAAACTTCTACTTGAGGTCTACTTGACATGAAACACTATAAATGTCACTATGTGTATTTCAGTCAATTTAAAGTCTTTGTCAAAATAACCAGGTGTGCATTGTTTAAGAGTCAACTCAACCCTCCATTGCTCTTATTGCTAACTTGTTGACAATGTCGTATTTAGGGGCTCGGATGTGGATGGCATGGGTAGGCCTATCTCAAACTTTGTCCACGTGAGGAATATACAAAGGCTGGGCTGTCCTTCCTGTTTTGAGTCACCAACATGCAGCCCTGTCATTAGGGTGGGGTCAGTGAGGGCTGGGCCCCAGCAAGTGAGAATTAAGCCCCAGCAAATACCTTCTTCAGTTCAACAGAGATTGCTTCATTTACAGTCTCTTTGTACAAAATCAATTGGACCATTTTTGGACATCAATGGAATACATCAGACCAAGGTTAGAGCTTGGACCTTGTCTAAAATGTGCCAGGATGGAACTAACCTAACCTAGACTAGGACTTGCAAAACTTCAGACGGCGAGAGTAGTAGGGAGAAAGAGAAAGCAGTCCCGTTTAGGATAGACTCAAAATTTCATGGAAAATCGAATGCACTATTTCAGCTCCAAATGGTTGGCTTTTCAAAAGGAAATGTTTCACACAAATATTCTAGTTCATGAAGGGGTTACATAATTCATTTATCTGACAATGAACTGACATTATTTGGCACCAGAATAAAATCATTCACCGGCATGTTCATGCGCCCTTGACTCAAATAAGGCATGGCGGTTTGACATGACGCGATTGACTGACACGTTGAATGGACGTTTCCCAGTCGTTGGATTTTGTTGAGCCAGACGTGACAGTTGTTGGAAAGTGTGAAAAACATAAATATCTACCTTTTCAACACGAATTTCCTTCCAAAAATCACAAACGGCTATCCAAAATAGGGCTTCGAACAGGGGCACATTTTTCATTCGGAAGTCTTCTGGCACTTTTATGACTAAAGGGAAGTAACTCCACAAACCACGTGTAGAAATAAAGTGGACTCAGACAACAACTAATTCTGTTTTTTTTTACGTTGACTTTACGATGTGGACAATTTGTTTGATAAAGAAAAGGATTTTGGGGTGGGGAGGATGAGGTGAGGGCTTAGGGGG
>NW_008710950.1:4635137-4680259 GCF_000327385.1 Lottia gigantea | reverse complement strand
AAACCCCCCCCCCCCCCCCCCCCCACATCTCTACACCCAACATAAGCACCCCCCTTTCTCCCGTGTCAACCCCCCCACCCCTCTCACCTTATCTCGTTGCTTGAATATAAACTCCATTTTGTTGGTCATTCTATGAACATTTTGGCCTATAAAAACCGAGCAATACGGAACACGCAGATCTACAAGTGAGCGCTTGTCAGATTGTTAGTCCAAAACGCTGAACCTTTCAAAACCTTCCTTGACACATTAGCTATATATTCCGTTGTCTGGCTCCCCATTTTCGATCGCTACTTGGGCTTTATTCGGACTTTCAAAACCCATGTTAGATCCAAACCAAAGAAAGGCTATTGTGTGTCTACATATATAGTGGACCGTAGTGTTTAGGCTACGTATTGTTCGATTTATACCGCTTTTATTCAATACAACGTATTCATAATGCCTTTTATGCCTTTTATGCCTATTGTTAGAATATAAGTCAACGATCTAAATAGCTTAACAAGTGAAAAATAACAAAATGAAATGAAGTTTTACGCCAATTGATATGGTTTAGGTCTAAAGATGACATATAGAGCCTATTGTCATGCAGTGCGCAATCAGTAAAGTGTTGTTTTGGTAGGCCTATTAGGGGGTGAGAGCCGACACCGGACAGACTCTTGAAGGCACTGGCAGCATAATTGTTCTTACTATGAGGAAGATTCGAACCTATGGCACCTAACCGCATAGCAGACGAGAATCCAACTCGCTACCTACTGAGCTCTTCCAGTGCCACAGTTTTTTGGGGTGAAACTTAAGTACATCGAGTGTCTTTTAGAATGCCCCTCTCCCCCTCTCCAAAAACCGCCGTCCCCAATCCAATTGGTAAAGGTAGTTTTTCAAGGGTACCCCCCCATCAAACTGTACGTCTAAGTGTCGTAGACGTACTATAAATAGAATCTATATGGCTTTTCGATACCACGTCTGCTGGGCTGCTATTTTTAAATTGTTTACGTAAACCTATATTAGCATCAGTATATAACTATACCAAAAACAAGTCCATGTACATAACGTATACTAAGCTATGCTCTAATTTTAGATTCATATTCCTATGTTAATGAAGAAAACGTAAGCCTGTATCAAAACCTTGATAGCGTCTCCGAACGTCCGTTTTCTACGCAGACGACAAACAAATATTTCTTTGTCATTTTCCTGAAAAATATGACCTATTTGCACCGGTCATAACATTTTTAAATTTTGTCTCAAAAAAGTCAATACTGTCCCTTTAAGCGCCTACATCAATATGAACAATCACTGTTATCAATACCACCATTTCCCACACAATTGACCCTCATTCCCTGCCTCATGCCCACAGACGCGGGAGTAAATTAATTATATAACCTCATTACTTACCATCGTTAATACATTAGCTAGATAATATGTGACCTGAATTAACTGGTCACCTAACCTAGATGGTAGACAGAAATAAACACGATTTAATATATACTTCGTACATAGTGTTTGTATACACTCGCTTCAAGTATCACACGCGGGTATCGGCTTTCAAAAGAACACTGCCATCATTAAAGGGAGACTACCGTCTAGATATTTACCTCTTGACATTGATCTTTCCCAGATTATCTGTACCCATTTACAGCTGGGTTGACTGGAATAATGAGGAAAGATGACTTATTCAAGGTCACCAGACTTTCAATGCCACTGACCAAGATAAGAACCCAGGACCACCATTTCTTCAATGTAACCAACCAAATTGACGCTACCCATATTGGTGTATTGAATTGTAAGCAAACATTTGACCAGATTTCCATTCTGATAAGTATTACAGGTAACTGGGAGTGAGTTCATCTAGCTCTTAAAGATGATATTCATATAATTGAGTCAAGTTGACAAACACAATGGCAGAGGAGAGGTGGGTGCCATGGAAAATCTTTTATTTCATTTTGTACAATTTATTTGTGTTTATCTCTGATGTGCGTATTGCATAGAAAAAGGAGTGCTTTAAACTAAAAATAGACTAATTTTTTTAACAAAATAACAAATGAAGGGAGGGGGCAAGAAAAATAAACTTTCAATTGAAATCTTATTACTATGATCTCCAAATTTGGTGTATTAGTCCTGGGAGGCATTGTTGTGGATTCCTATTAGGCATAATGCCCAAAAATGCCTCCAAGACTTAACAAACATTAATTAAGGAGGCATTTTGTGCAATATCGTTGATATGCTGATATATCATTCACCTAAATGCCTCTGTGAATTTCTGGCATCTTTAAGGATTCCAAGTTGGCATAATCTCACTGAATGCCTCTAGAGCTTATCAAACATAACTTTATGAGGCATTTTGTGACATATTATCCACCATAATGCCTCTGGGAACATGAATCATGACACAGTACCTCACGATCATAGTACAAATCAATAGAGGCATTAAGAAACACATTTAGGCATTGATATAAAGAGAGAGGCATCTGGTGTGAAAATGCCTTTCATCAACTAAACATAAACTTGATATTGTCATGAGAAAGCAAGGCATAATTAATAAATTTGGGCATTTCCTTGTATTAACAGTAACTCTTTAACATAGTACACATAAATAGAAATTATTGAGGCATTTTACTTAACAAAAAGGAGGCATTTGGCATGATAATGCCTTTCTAAACTAACATCAACTTTACGACAATCAACAGAAATGATTTTAAGGCAATAAAAGTCAGAATTAATGATGAATCAAGAAGATGAATGATGGACAGTGTTGCCAGAGTATCTCAGAATACACAGTTGCCAGATTGCAGATGCATTTTTGAGGACCGAAGCATGTCATAAAACTCACACCCCTTAAATTGGACCCTGAAACACGTCCATTCCCTTTCTCAAGAATTCACGATGGCAAATTCAAGTCTCACAAACGGAAGTAGTTCTCTCCCTTTGATTGTCCAACATGCAGACAACAATCTAGCCACAGGTGCTGTATTCGGTACCCCTGGGGACTGAGAAGTTTCCTCCTAAAAAGTTGTCACTACCACTTCATTTTTTTGGAGAAAAAATTAGTACAGACACATGTGCCTAAGATCTTTAACGTGCACAGCCTGTAGCACACAGGGCCTCGGTTTATTGTCCCATCCGAACAACTAGACGCTTTTTCCATGTCATCCTCTCTTACTTGCATCACTGACAGGGGGAAATTGGGTTGAAAAATCTGAAGGTATCATCTCAACCTATTCCGAAATTGAACCCTGGACCTTTCAGGTTAGCGAGCAAGCGTCTAACTCACTGAGCCACCGTACCTCCCAAATTTCCCAGCAGTAACGAATACAGCATTACATTGTCAAGGTATTCGAGTAATCTGGCAACACTGTAAGCAACAAATATATATATATATAATTGATATAACTTTAGAAAATAATAAAGATATTTAAGCATTTGTTCCTGCAGTCAACTATTGTACATGATAACGGTGTCTGATATCTACAACTCGCCAAACAACCAACCTACACACTCTCTGTCAGGGTGGTTTGGAAAGTTTTACCATTCCAAGTTGTCTTGAACTGTTCTGGAAGAGGGAATTCCTTCTGCAATGGAAAAGAACATCTTGGATTAACAACAATAAAAAGCAACAACCAAATTTTACAAAGCGATCAAGATTAAAACCCACAACCACCATTTGTTCGAAAAGGGAAGCAAATGAGATCATCTATAGTCTCCAGCACTCTCCAGGCCGGGTGAAATGGCGTGGCATGGGAAGACAACAAAAACAGAGTAACAGGGTACTGAAGACTGGGTGGAGTGGCGTGGCAAGGGAAGACCACAAAAACTGAGGAACAGGGTACCAAAGACCGGGTGAAGTGGCGTGAGATGGGAAGACAACAAAAACAGAGTAACAGGGTACAGAAGACCAGGTGAAGTGGCGTGGCATGGGAAAACCACAAAAACAGAGTAACAAGGTACCAAAGACCGGGTGAAGTGACGTGGCATGGGAAGACCAAAAAACAGAGTAACAGGGTACCAAAGACCAGGTGGAGTGGCGTGGCATGGGAAGACCAAAAAACAGAGTAACAGGGTACTGAAGACTGGGTGAAGTGGCGTGGCGTGGGAAGACCACAAAAACAGGTTGCAAGGAACTTACCATATCTCCATCATCAGTAGGAATCAAGATGTTCATCTCGGAAGATTTAGCAGTAACAATTTCAGCTCCCATAGAGTCTTTACTAAGATAGATCATACAGCCATCTGTCTTGTCTACACTTACAGTGTTCACTTTACCTACAACCTACGATAGAAATAGAGTCTTTACTGGTTCTGACACTCTAACCAACCAAGCCTGTTTCAAAAATCTGAGCTTAATAGAGATAAATTCAAGATTTTTAGAAATACTGTTATCCGATTGGTCAAGAAAGCTTGGTTTATAATCGATTAACCAATCAGAAGACAGGAACAATGCTGCATAACTAAGCTGCTGAACCTCAAGATCTTGGCGTCTGCTGGTGACTTACCTGTCCCTGAACACTCTGGCAATTGACAAACTCCATGGAAGACAAGATGTCATCGAATACTACACCACATTTTTTACAAGAATCTGAAAAAAAAATCCAGAAACAATTGATACCCACGGGCAGAGTTGAATCAAGAAGACCCATTAAAAGCCGTGTTGAGTTGACAAACCCATGTGCAGAGCTGCATCAGGAAGACCCTTTAAAAGCCATGACAAACCGAGGTTCAGAATGGCATCAAAAAAACTCTTTAAAAGCTGTGTTGAGTTGACAAACCCAAGCGCCAAAAGGCATCAGGAAGACCCTTTAAAAGCCGTGTGGAGTTGATAAACCCAGGTGCCGAATGGCATCAAGAAGACCTATACCTACCCATAATGATGGAGTTGACTTTGCCTTTAACTTGAATGGTGGAGTTAACACATTTAAAGATATACACTGTCTGTTTCATCTGGGTTTGATCTATCACTATACCCTTATTGTCCACCTGGTATTCCTGAAATCACAGAGGAGAACTGGTGTCAGGTGTTTTGGGGTCTTCATTATCTAACGAAGACTGGTGGCACAATAAACTTATAAAGTTTAGAAAATTCTTTACAATTCCTTTCAAGGTGCAGTCTTGGTCGCTGATTTTTGTTGCCGACTAGAGTCTTGTCAAGAGTTTTCAACGACCGGCTGCGGGCACATGAGGAGACAAAAATCTCCAGTCGGTCGTTTTCCACTATGTAGATAATCACGTGCGGAACATGCAATTGAAAGGAAAGATGAATCTGAAAGATGAATCGTCTTGCAGACGATAAAATATCGAACTATGGAAAGAAGGGAATACAAGAGATTTCACTAAAGATTCGAGTCAGCGACAAAAATCAGCAACCAAGACTGTCCCTTTAAGACAATGTACTTACCACCAGCCACTTCTTGCCGTTCTGTAATTCAAGAACTGGAGGTTTGGCAGCAATAACAGTTTTGGTTGGAGAAGGTCCTTTTACTGGTTTACTGGCTAGAGGTGGTTTATAGGGAGCTGGACCTTGACGTAAAGCTGGGTTCTTGTGAGTCTTCATATCATCAGTCACTTTCTTTAATCCTGGAAGGAACAGCAAGATTCTAAAATTTTGGAGGCAAATCTGTTGATCCAGTATCCAAAAGAGTCCAACATTTCAAAGAAAGATCTTCAAAAAGGCCTGCATATTGTAATATGGGTCCAAGTTTTTTGATCTTGAATAGGTCATTTTTCAAGATCATCCAGCTGTAAATGGGTACAGATAATCTGGGAAAGATCAATACCCAGAGGTTTGGTCAAGGACCAGCTGGTAGACAGGATCCTCATTATTCCAGTCATCCCAGCTGTAAATGGGTACAGATAATCCAAGAAAGATCAATGCCAAGAGGTTTAGTCAAGGACCAGCAGGTAGACAGGATCCTCTTTACAGAAGTAAAAAAGAGCCATCGCTTACCTTTGGATACATCAAAACCTTTGTTGATGTCATTGAAGAGAGCTGAAGCATCAACTCCACCACCAGAAGAGGCTGGACCAGGAGCTCCAGGAGGAGGTGGTGGGGGAATACCACCAGGAGGTGGTGGTGGAGGGACACCAGCTACAGGAGGGGGTGGGGGTGCTCCACCAGCACTGGCAACTTTACCCTAAAAATAGAGAAAAAAAAACATAAAATCAATAAATCCTTCAAAATTTTGGGGGGTTATAGGCTTTAATATTCAAAGTCATTTTGATTGATCCAGACGCATTTCAAGTCTACCTCACTGATTTTATTTGACTGAACTTTTAATACAGCCACTTCAATGAAGATCTAAAGACAGCCCTCTTGAATGTTGGTCAAATTAACCTTTTGACCTAACTTGATAAACACTGTGTCACAAAATGACAGCTTTGGAAAGGGTAGAAATTTGATTGGTTAAAGCAGATGTCTTTGAGTTAGGTCAAAACGTAACTTAGATGAGGGCTGTCTTTAGACCCTAACTGAAGTGGCTATATTAAAAATAAAAGCTGAAAAAAAAAACGGAACAAAAGTTTGGTCTAATTTTAGAAAAGACTGGCAATTTTTCCCTCCCAAAAGATTCTGCATGAAAATAATTCCTGAAAGTCTTGTAAAAGAACCTTCAGACACGTGTCTTGTTTTAAGAAAGAAAACAACCATAAATGGCTGACTTCCTAAACCATTTTGGTTGCGGAAATATTGGGGGCCATGTCAACCAATGTCACATGTTTCTGTAGAGAGTTCGTAACCAAAACCATATGTAGTTATTTTATGTAAATTGTGTACAAATGTCAAACCAACTTAAATACATTTCCTGAAGGGGGAGTGATTGTAAGCTTGGTAAAAACACAAGTGGAACTTGAACCCTTTCTCCCAGCATTCAACAATTTTTCCCAGTGTTCAATTATATATGGGTTTTGGTAAATATTATGTATTTTTAGTTCTTCCATTAAAGGGAAAAAACCAAAAAATGTGGTCTTTAAAGGGATTGTAAAGAGGTTTTCTATATTTTTCATGTGTATCAGGGACACTGATAGCATCAATTTACATCATTCCAATTTTCAATCAGACGTCTGTTGAATCAAATTTTTTCATGACACAGGCAGATTCGAACCATCAGATGCTATATCTATCTTCTTAAAAAGAGATTCGTTGAAAATGTCGGCCCTAAATTGAGGTGCATTATTGTCAAAATTATTTTCGATTGTCTATAAACAATAACTACAGTTTCCAAATAGTAGAGTACATTCAACTCCACTCGGCCATTTTCTCAAGCTTGGTTGCCAATGGCGTAGGAATACATTACTATATGTATAAACTCAAACATCTGCCTCTATTTCAGCCTCTGATAGCTATTTTGAGAGTTGTCGGCTGGTGTAGAGACAGAAAAACTAGGCCCTGTTTAAAGGGATTGTAAAGAGGTTTTCTAAAATTTGTAAGTGTATCGGGGACACTGATAACATCAATTTATACCATTCTAATTTTAAATCAGATGTCTGATGTTCCTGCAATTCAATTATGCCAAGGAACTATTTTCTATCGAGCATTCACAAACCTAACAATTCAGAACAGAAAGGAGGCTACCAGCCAGAAAACAATACGCAGCAATTGAAAACAAATCATGTGTCTATAGTTCCGAATAGAAGCAACATTCTTTGCCCTTTGGCAGAAGTGAAGATGACATTTTCTCAATAGAGAGCAGACGCAGAGTTAAATGTCAGACTCCAAGTGGCAGCCATGTTGGATAAACACGAGAATATTTTGATAACCTTTTCTGATTGGTTAAAAATGTGCCGTAAGGTACAAATTATTTGATGTGTTTGTGTAAATTGTCAGGTGAAATTGTTTCCTCTACGTTCGATAAGGAAAAGCTAAAAGTGCGGCCATTTTGAGAAATTTTAGGCCAATATCTTTTATGTTTGTGGGAGGGTTGTAGCTCATTTAAAATCCTGCATGACATCATTTTGTTTATTTTTGTCAAAAAAGTAAACGCTGATCCTTGCATTTTAACTTTTAAACGTGGATAAGTCTAGACACACATGGATTTGAAGGCTCAAATTTCAATGGTGAACTGTGAACACTATTACTGATTGGCTTAGCTAAAATATTTCCGTTTTTGAGACTAAGTTATGATTGGTCAAAAAATATCGCACCTGTTCCTTAAAAATAGCAATATCACTTTCAGAGGCACAGAATTGGGGAGTCGGGTAAATTTTCTTTTCGGCCTATCAAAAGATAGCAATATTACATGTTTCGGATTCAATTTAGGAGAGGTTGAATCTTTACGATCTGGATGACCTAAATATTAACTGGAACATGGTTTCTGGGCTAGGATAGCAACCATCTGGACAATTGGCTGACCAAACGAGAATCAGATGTGGTGATGCTGAACTGACCTTTCTAAACACCAACATTATGTAGCGAGCACTCCATACCTGTTTTTTACATGTTTCATTTATAGGTAAACCTCGTATCAGGGGAGCCACGGTGGCTCAGCAAAATTTCCCTCATTGCACACTGCATGCCTTTGCTCGTCTTCATTAGCCAATAATGTGCAGAAAATGGGATGTAAAACTCCATTCATTTCATTTTCATCAGGGACAGAAATAATAATTATTATGTCACATGATTTTCAAACCAGCCAATCAACATGCTTCTACATACAATTTGTTTTGTAAATATGTACACATATAACAATTTTGAGAGAATGATAATCTCATAGGTTTCATGTTTCAAACAAAACAAAACTATTTGGATAAAGTGTACCACAGTCACTAAAAATATTTTGGCCGTTTCAACGACACCACACACATGGCATGAAAGTAAACCTCTTTAAAAGAATCCAAAAATTTCAAAATAAAATTTTTGACAAAGCTCCAAAATACACCGAGAGTTTTTTTACTTTTTCGCTCGTTTACGTAATTATGAAACGGGTATCGAGCAATAAAATTAATGACAGAAGAATGGCAGTTAGGATCATCAATTTGTGAGTAAAACTATTTCATCATTTTTGTTAATTTTACCAGATGTGCACCCAGCAGTCAGCCTCCGTTTTCTACTATTAGCAGACGATTCTACCAGTTCTTCTTCACAATTATGACGTCTGTAAGGTAGAGGTGTGCAACTTCGATGATGCTGGGGTAAAGCCCAACTTTGATTTTTTGGAAAATTAAAGGTATTGTGAAAAGGTTTTCTAAATTTTGTATGTGTATCAGGGACACTGATAGCATCAATTTGCACCATTCTTATTTTTAATCAGACGTCTGTGGTTCCTGCAATTCCACTAAAACTAAGCATCACTGTCGAAAAATCTGCTTATATCACATAAGGCCATTAGATATCAATAGTAGCTTCCGGTAGCTCCCCTCTAGTGACATCATCAAACACTTCTAAGTGGAATTGCAGGAACCACAGATGTCTGATTGAAAATTAGAATGATGCAAATTGGTGCCATCAGTGTCCCAGTGCAACTAGGGCATCAATTGCACACCTCTATTCAAAAAATAAATTTCTAAGACGGGTAAAACAATGAAAGTAATTTTTTAGCAGTTGAGAGTAAAAAAATGGCATTGATTTTAGGATGTCTGCAGCAGATGGTTTATGAGGAGAGAATTGAAATTTAAGAGAGTACACAACTTCGTTATTTCATAATCTACATCGTAATCCAAGTTAAAGGCATGTTATGTCAGGATTTACGCTTGTTTTTTTATAGAACACTGTTCAGTGAGCTCTCTTACTTTGATCTAAACTTGCCTATGCAGGATTGAACCTTGGACCAGTGAACACTTAAAGAGATTGTAAAGAGGTTTTCTAAATTTTGTATGTGTATCGAGGACACTGATAGCATCAATTTACATCATTCTAATTTTCAATCAGACGTCTGTGGTTCCTGCAATTCCACAAAGAATAAGCATTGTATATCACAAAAGGGCATTATATAATTTAAGCATATTTTGCAATACTGACATCATCAAACACTTAGTTTTAGTGGAATTGCAGGAATCACAGACGTCTGATTGAAAATTAGAATGGTGTAAATTGATACCATCAGTGTCTCAGATACACATAACAAATTTAGAAAACCTCTTCACTATCCCTTTAACTCTGCAAGGCGCCATGATTCCAACGCTGTGGAAAGAGTAAATATTATGGTATATTGTAGCTTTAGATACAAACAATGTATTTAGTTAAGAATAATGTTTTTAAACCGGTTGGTATTGAAATGCCAGATTGTAAGATATAATGTTGTGAAATATCAAAAGCTTTTATACCAAGTTCACCTTCAAATGACATCTCAAATGACACAACAAATCCAATGTCAGATTATTCTTATGTCAATGTCAAAATACATAGAAAGCAGTCTTAAATTCTGATGTCATAATACAACGAAAGAACTATTGAATTCTAATGTCAGAATATGCTTAAGAACTAATTCAAATCCAATGTCAGAATACCACTCTAGAATTCTAATTCCAATGTCAAAATCTACTCAGAGAACTCTTAAATTCTAATGTCAAAATACAGAGAAAATCTTTCTGAATTCTAATGTCAAAATGTTCTAAAAGAACTCTTAATTCCAATGTTAAAATTCAATGTCAGCAATCTTGAATTCCAATGTCAACATACATTAAAAATCATTCTGAATTCTCATGTCAAAATGTTCTAAAAGAAGTCTTAACTTCCAATGTCAAAAATCTTGTATTCCAATGTCAACATACAATGAAAGTCATTTACAATTCCAATGTCAAAACCTACTCGAAGAACTCTTGAATTCCAATGTCAAAATACAGAGAAAATCATTCTGAATGCCAATGTCAAAATGTTCTAAAAGAAGTCTTAACTTCCAATGTCAAAAATCTTGTATTCCAATGTCAACATACAATGAAAGTCATTTACAATTCCAATGTCAAAACCTACTCAGAGAACTCTTGAATTCCAATGTCAAAACCTACTCGAAGAACTCTTGAATTCCAATGTCAAATTATGCCTGAACAAGTCTTGAGACACAAATGAAACACACTGACTCTTAAAGACAAGAAAGACAATACAGTGCAGTGTACAATGAGGGAAAGAAGCTTCTGAGGTTCAAGGTCTATTATAAGAGATGCATTCACCTTCAAACTTGCATCAAATACACATCTACCAAAGTCAAAAGATACAACTGTAACAAAAAGGCCATCATAAGTCTATCACCTTTGACCTTTCAACTCTGACCTTTACCGAAAATCATTAGAACATGGTTCCAAAATACAATTCCTCATTGGTCTAGAAAAACAAATAAATCGCAGCAAGCCTCATTTTGATTGACAGAATGAGTTCTTGAATATTACTCACTTTCATTGAGAAAATTAGCAGAAGTCAAAACACTGGAATCTGATTGGTCCATGCCAAGTGTCAATCACACTTTGAGTGACAGGTGCCTGTGAAATTAGTGCGTGAATTGGATTTTAATGGCCGCCACACTTGAAACGGTGTCGAGTTACACGGTGGAAATCTGTGAGCTCTTGACAGATTGGTTCGTCTGTTACAAAGCTTTGTGTCTGCTTCCCAGCATGCCTCTACTTTCACTTTTTAACTGGCAGTTGAATTTTAAATATATTCTAAATATAGCTCACTTGAATTCTTCAATTCTTCGATTCTTCACAGTTGGGTGATGCCCAAGGCTGATTGAAGTTTTTCAAAGACGGATACAAAATAGAATGAAAATTTTCTGCTTTCCTGTGTCTGGTCAGTCTTATGTTGGTGGGAAATGCCATGCAGTGTACAATGAGGGAAATTTTGCTAGACCAGCGCACTCCAGACATTTAGGTTATCAAGGAGGTTCTTTTATTTTAACTATTCAAAAAAGAATTAAAGATGTGTTTCCATATTTTTTAGTGTCAAATTAAAGATGTGTTTCCTTATTTTTTAGTGTCAAATTAAGCAAACTATTTGATTAATTGGTGTTTCTAATGAATTATCATGTATTCTTAATCATATCATTATGTTCTTATTGCATATAATTAAGAGTTTTAACCAATCATAAATGTCCATGTATGTACAGTCTGGATAAACAAAAAAATACTTTTTGACCTTTCTTGATCGGTCACTCATTGGAATTCTGCTGATAATTCTCTTCTAATTTAGCTAATTATGAATTAATTATGGACATGTGAGACAAACTGGTATTTTTCCAAGTCATTAGAACACCTCTACTTTCTATTCATATAAGTATTAGCATTTTCATTTTCATAAATGAAAATAAGGGAACCCATCTTTAACTTGACTGGAATGTTTCGTTGAGTCACATAGTTGAGCCCTGCCCCACGCCCATCCTTGAGACCCTGGGCTAGCTATGGCCTCCCTCCATATAAGAAACTTTTAAACATACAGGGATGTAACAGAGCAGGCTAATTTTTCACCAGCTGTAAACACACCAGATGTGATTAGGAAAACAGATGTTTGAATTTCAACCTAATTTAGACTGTATTTTTAACTTGAACAAGCTTATTTTCCAATATGGAAGTCAGTTACACTGAACTCACCTTTCAGGAGCAGCCAATCATAGAATTCAAAGCTTAATTCAAGAATACTTGAGCTTACTTTGAGCTATTTCATGAGCTTAAAACAAATTTCAGAATTATTCAGCTTCAATGAAACAAGAGAAATGTCCAAGAAGACCAAAAAGTGAGCCAAAATGGCCAGAAATCAACAAATTAGCACATGACATCTCGAATGATTACCTAAAAGTATGGAGCAGATTCCATGAAATGAAATGAATGGAGTTTTACATCCTACACCATGTGGGCTAATGAAGATGGACAATGCCATGCAGTGTGCAATGAGGGAAATTTTGCCAAGACAGCGACATAAGCCTGCTCTTTTTTGATTTCCAACTATCGAGGGATCTTTAACGTGCACAGCCTGTAGCACAACGGGCCTCGGTTTATTGTCCCATCTGAACAACTAGACCCTTTTTACTTGTCAGCCCCTCTTACCTGCATCACTGACAGGGGGAAACCGGGTTGAAAAATCTGGGATTGAACCCTGGACCTTCAGGTTAGTGAGCAGACGTCTAACTCACTAAGCCACCGCGGCTCCCAGAGCAGATTCCATGAAAGGTCTGAAGGGATTCTCTCCAAAAAATCATTATCAAAAAAAAGATTTGATGCATTTGACATATTCTTGGTGAAAAAACATATATACATCATATCCCCATAAGCACTGGCTGAAGAGAGTCACGCTGACACACTCCCTGACCAATACTGCCAAATATCATGATGTAGGAAAACAACAAAATCATCGCAAAACATAAAAAATCGCTCATCATGACAACCCAAACAAAATAATCACAATTTATTCACGATTATTTTCTCTACAAACACATTATTGTGAAAATTCAGCCTTTGTTTCTTCCCCGCTTGCCGACAGATCCTTCCCCATAGGCGTTTGTTAATGATGTGTTAATGACCACAGGCATCCGTAATGACTTTATTTATGGGCAAAAGAATAATATTAGGCCACACAAACAAGAGAATTAGAGAGGAGAAGGCCAGATATGATGGTATCAAAATCAAAACAAACATGGCCGTCATCTTACTAACACTTATTTTGACTTTAATATTAGAGATGCAATGAAATAAAATGAAGTTTTACGTCCTACTTTTATGCACCATGTGGACTAAGGAAGACAGACGTCATGCAGGGTACAATGAGGGAAATTTTGCCAGGACAGCAGCATTAGCCTTCTCTTTTTCCATTTCCAATTGCTATTGTATTCTGTTTCATTTAATGGGAGGTTTTCTAAATTTTTCATGTATATCAAACTGACTGATGCTCTCCCAAACTGATGCTCTCTCAATCTGATACTCTCCCAAATTGATGCTCTCCCAAACTGATGCTCTCCCAAACTGCCGCTCTCCCAAACTGATGCTCTCCCAAACTGCAGCTCTCCCAAACTGATGCTCTCCCAAACTGATGCTCTCCCAAACTGCCGCTCTCCCAAACTGATGCTCTCCCAAACTGCCGCTCTCCCAAACTGCAGCTCTCAAACTGATGGTCATTTGAGGCTGATGATCTTCCACGGCTAAGGTTTCTACATCTACGGCTTTATTCGACCAGGCCTCACTTTTAATCTATCCCTTTTCAAAATTACGTTTTCTTCTTTCACAAAATCAGAAATGAAAAATTCCTCCATTGAAATAAATCAATTTCTGACTTGGAGTGTTTATTTAAAAGTTAATCACAGTTTATCTCAAATTTTGCCGTCTGTTTCTATTCCCACCACGTAGTAGCGCCTATTATTTGGACTTGGAGCTGACAATACGATAATAACACTATCTCATTGTATGATAACCAGAGCTGGTTTTTAAATAAACTAAAACTGGACATGGATTAATTAAAGGGATTGTAAAGAGGTTTTCTAAATTTTTTATGTGTATCTTGGACACTGATAGCATCAATTCACACCATTCCAATTTTCAATCAGACGTCTGTGGTTCCTGCAATTCCACTTAAACTAAGTGTTTGATGACGTCACTAATTGCGAAAGGCCTTATGTGATACAACATATTTAGCGATTAGTGACATCATGAAATGAACCTCAGGAACCACAGATGTCTGATTGAAAATTGGAATGTTGTAAATTGATGCTATCAGTGTCCCTGATACACGTACAAAATTTAGAAAACCTTTTTACAATCTCTTTAAAAGAGCATCAGCCTTAGAGGATTCAACCAACAGCAAAACTTTCCAAAAATCATCACCAAGGCAACCCAAAATATATTCTCCAAACCATTTCATAAAAAAAAGAACCGAACTAGAAACATCTGACCGAATTTAAGTCACAGAAATACAGAAATGTTTTAATGAAAACATTCCAAGAACTCTGGTTGAAATTTGAAGTATTTTTTAATTCATTTAATGGATCCATAACCTTCAGAACTATCATCACAGTACAGCAGTCGGTAATTTACAGTCCCACAGCAAATGATTTACTGTCCCGCAGCAAGAAACCAGAAACTGTGATTTAAGCCAGCAGACGTAGTTTAACTGAAGTCTGTTTAACATCATTTTATTCTGTGAATATAATTTGGTCACAGAATTTTTTTAAGTTTCTGTTTTTCAAAACAGCCGAGGAGAGAATGAAAATGAAGGAAACGGACCTAATGAATACAGGCAACGTAAAAAAAAATGAAATGAATGGAGTTTTACATCCTACTTTTCTGCACCATGTTGGCTAATGAAGATGGACAACGCCATGCAGGGTGCAATGAAGGAAATTTTGCCAGGACAGCTGCATTAGCCTGCTCTTTTTCGATTTCCAACTATCAAGGGATCTTTAACGAGCACAGTCTGTAGCACACTGGGCCTCGGTTTATTGTCCCATCTGAACGACTAGACACTTTTTCCATGTCAGCCCCTCTTACCTGCATCACTGTTGGGGAAACCGGGTTGAAAAATCCGAAGGTATTATCTCGACCTATGTAGGCAATGCAGTTTTAGCCTACTGTTTCTGTTTCCAACTATGGAAGAACTTTTACGTGTACAGCCGTGTACAGCCGTGTACAGCCCAGTACAAAGGTCAAGTTAACTAAGATGTATCAAATACTCAAAACGAACCAAAAGACCATCAAAAATGACTAAAAAACACCATTTTTTTTTACAAGTTTTTTTCTCGTAAAGCAAGTACTAAAATACTAAATCAAAAAAACAGAAATTGATCGACATTTGAGGGACCCCTACAAACCGATTTACACATTTTTAAAATCTATTATTTGTTAGTTTGTTATGGTCGAGGAACTACTTTGCCCATTAATATCTATGGCTCATTGAGTAAATAGGCTATCAAAGTTGGCAGACGGCGAATATGTATGAAGACGTAGAGAAAAAACATATTCATCACCTTCAAAATCAGTTTTAACAGATTTTCTCCACAAAAGTTGGTCATAGCCATTTTCACTATGTTAAGCTATTACAAATTAGTCTTATACCTTGACTGCAATAGCCACCTTTCTTGTATCATGAAATTAATAAATGCAGCAATTTGATTGGACTGTACACTATCGAAAACAACCAATCAGAGCCCTCGATAGAAAGACTGTCAACATTATGGCTTATTGTTTGCAGATTTTCTGTCGAGACCTCTGATTGGCTGTATTCGTTGGTCAACGAATTTGAAAATCTTTAAAATGTGCAGCATGTGGCACAAAAGGACAAGCATTTGTCTTCAGATCCTAGGATAAGTGAAGTTACCCACAGAAAATATGTGGAACAAAATACTGAAAGTTAAATTCCTAGTTTGAGATATTTTTGAAGGATTTACATGATTTGTGTATATTTCTAGTACTTCTGAAGACTATTTACATATATTCAAGACTAAAATCAACATGCGAAAATGGCACATCTGTCCCTTTAAGTACAAATGTACCTACACATTTTGTGTTTTTTGCTTTTTTTAAATTTTACTACTTTTACTATTTATCATAAATATTCACGATTTTATCATCGTCATTTTTGTTACCGTGCCAACAAACAAACATTAATACTCCATCAGTTTCAAACAAAAGCGTATATTTTCAACAATTAAAAAACCTTGTAAACTCTCTAAAATCTAGATGTTTGGAATTATTTTGAGTGTGATCTCTTAATGCGATAAAAACCAACAAAGAAAGATTTCAGCTTTTGTGACGTCATCACACTTAGTTTTAGTGGAATTACAGGAACCACAGACGTCTGATTGAAAATTAGAATGGTGTAAATTGATGCTATCAGTGTCCCTGATACACATAAAAAAATTAGAAAACCTTTTTACAATCCCTTTAATGCCTAATCTTTAAAAATAAAAATATTTTGAAAGTATTTGAAAAAGAAAATGTATATTTTGTGTTTAAAAATGACAACTTCAAATAAACATTAACGAAATCAAATCGTGTTTTGGTTCAAAATATTTCTCAAACAATTCATGAATTACATTTTCAAATATTTTTCATCCAGAGAGTCCACACAGATTTTTTTTTATTATTTGCCCATGTGACCCACTTTTCCAAATTACTCAAAAGAATTTTACAAAAAATCCCAAAATCTCAAATATCAGAGGTTTTGATTAGCCAATTACTCATGTTGGCAGCCAATCAGAGATCTTATCTTAAACAGTTGTTAGGAACTAATCATTATAGTATCTCGTTTCTCATTGGTCGAATTATTTCATTGATAAACCATCGTCAACACAAATGTTTTTAAAAATCACCAATTAAATTTTAAAATTAATTTCGACTCAAAAATGCTAAAGTTAGTTTTTCTGTTTCATTTCAAAATGTGGTGAAATTACAAACGAAATGAAATGGAGTTTTATATCCTGCTGTTCTGTATCTTTGGGCTAATGAATGAAATAGGGTATTTCATTCTAGTCTGAACAAATGAAATGAAATGAAATGGAACTTTGTCCTAAATCTCTGCATCTTTCTGCAAGTTAATGAAATGAAATAAATTTGATTTTTCTGAACATTATAGGGCCAATGAAATGAAAATAACCAATTTTGATAAACCCAAGCTGCAAATGTTGTAAGGCAAGAAAAAGATTCAATGAAACAACGAAAGGAACATGTGTTCTCAATAGATCTAGTGAAACAACAAAAGGAACATATGTTCCCAGTCCATCTAGTGACCTATTTTCTTCGTCAAAATATTGTGTTTGGCTGGTGGGTTTGTTTACATCATTAATTTATTTGCTGATTGATCTAAATTTCGTGGTCTTTCCTTCCACTGGCTATCTCCCTTCTTAACTCAAACATATTCACAATGTTGAGCTACTACTAACTTCATACTTATACCTTGACTGCAATAGCCACTATTCTTGTGTCGCAGAATGCAGTGATTTGATTGGATTGTACGCAAGTGAATACAGCCAATCAGAGCCCTCGACAGAAAGACTGCAATCATTGTGGCTTTGTGATCACAGACTTTCTGTCGAGTCCTATGATTGGCTGTATTTGCCAGCGTACCATCCAATCAAATCACTTCATTTACACACTCTCATGATACAAGAAAGGTGGCTATTGCAGTCAAGGTATAAGTACGTAGAAAACATACACCCACCCAAATTGAGTCCAAAAGTTAACACAATCAATGAGGTAGACATGAAATGAGTCCATTAGCTATGTTGGATCATTCAAGATTTTGATCGGAGCATCTTTTGGATAAATGTTGCTTCTCCAGACCCTGCAGACGTAGCAACACCCACTGCAGAAGTCATAGTGTCCAAAGAAACTTAATTTTTCGTGATGACCACCATAGAATTTATTTGCAGGCTTACCTTAGGGTTCCATGTGAGTCCAGTGGTATGATGTTGCTTAACGTAAGCTTGTAGAGCATCCAGAGTGGCATTCCAGGCTTTTACCCATTCCACTTGGGAGGCATCTCTGAAATTCCAAAACATAAATCATAAGACAACCAAGAGTTTTGGTCAAGGACCAGCTGGTAGAAAGGATCCTCATTATTCCAGTCAACCCAGCTGTAAATGGGTACAGATAATCTAGGATAGATCAATGCCAAGAGTTTTGGTCAAGGACCAGCTGGTAGAAAGGATCCTCATTATTCCAGTCAACCCAGCTGTAAATGGGTACAGAAAATCTGGGAAAGATCAATACCAAGAGTTTTGGTCAAGGACCAGCTGGTAGAAAGGATCCTCATTATTCCAGTCAACCCAGCTGTAAATGGGTACAGATAATCTGGGAAAGATCAATACCAAGAGGTTTGGTCAAGGACCAGCTGGTAGAAAGGATCCTCATTATTCCAGTCAAACCAGCTGTAAATGGGTACAGAAAATCTGGGAAAGATCAATACCAAGAGGTCTGGTCAAGGATCAGCTGGTAGAAAGGATCCTCATTATTCCAGTCAAACCAGCTGTAAATGGGTACAGATAATCTGGGAAAGATCAATACCAAGAGGTTTGGTCAAGGACCAGCTGGTAGAAAGGATCCTCATTATTCCAGTCAACCCAGCTGTAAATGGGTACAGATAATCTGGGAAAGATCAATGCCAAGAGTTTTGGTCAAGGATCAGCTGGTAGAAAGGATCCTCATTATTCCAGTCAACCCAGCTGTAAATGGGTACAGAAAATCTGGGAAAGATCAATACCAAGAGGTCTGGTCAAGGACCAGCTGGTGGACCAGATCCTTGTGACCCTAAGTGGTTCTCTTACAAAATGGTTGCTTTTTCATTTCCTTCTCAGCCAAATGGATTCACAATTCATGATGACAATATCAACTTCAGTCATCAAAGGTCATAGCCAGAAGACTCAAGCACCCTTGGTAAATCAAGTTGGAGACTTACTTTTCTTTGAACTCTTTCAGGATTCTATTGCTGTAGAAGACTCCACTGTCCTTCATCTCCTTGATAAAAGGTACTGGTGTTGGTTCTACTCCAACCCATCCTAGAGCTCCGATAGACTCGCTCAAACAGGCCAGATGGTTCTCTACCTCTCTTTTGGCTCTCTTGGATTCTCGGAAACTCTGGAAATGAAATGGAAGCAAGTCATGCGATGTGCAATGAGGGAAATTTTACCTGGAAGTTTGCCTTGAGAATTTACAATGTGGCACATGGGGTCTGGATTTTTTTGAAAAATCTTAAGGAACCCTTGCAAAAATTGAGGCCGTTAATTCAAAGGGCTTTTCTAGATTTTATATCTGTATTGGTGCCATTTTTTGCTTCCATTTGCATCATTCCAATTTTCAGTCAGATGTCTGTGGTTCCTGTAATTCTTGGAATGCCAAATAACAATAAAATTTACCTGAACTTCAGCTACGTTCGTATTCAAAGGTTTGAAAATTTCAAGCATAACATCCTAAAAACCATAAAAAAAAATGAAATGAAATTTTACGTCCTACTTTTCTGTTTGTGCTAATGGGCAAACGCTGCCCCCTAAGAAATGAGTCCCATCTTTGACCCGCCCTCCTTCATTATCAAATGAAAAAATTGCCTGTGCCCCCCTGAAAAATATTCTGACCCCAGCTTGTCTCCTTCAGCTAATGTTCCCTAGAAACGCCAAGAATACCTTTAAGGTAAGAGTCCAACTTTTTCTCAAAGTCGACGTCTACCCATCAGGCAAAAAGATCAACGAGCCAGCGACAGCTGTTCACACAAGGGGAGAACACTCTAACCTCAATTCTGACACAAATAACCTCTGTTTATTTTGGCATAGGATAAGAATCTTTGAAACGAGTTTCTGTTTTCAAAAATTCAATTTCAATCCCGCAGAAAATTTCTCAAAACATATGCTCATGTTTACATATTTTTGAAAGAAATATATTTTCGTTCCTGTTTTTGTCTGTAATTTTGTTTAGTTTCTGATGGCTATGAAATTATAATTTGTACTGCAAATTTTACAAAGTTTTGTATTTCCAAAAAATTTAAAAATCTAGTGCCTGCACCTCTGCATAAAATATTTCTAGGACGACCAAAAAATCAAACGATTTTCATGAAACTTTAAAGAGATTGTAAAGAGGTTTTCTAAATTTTTTATGTATATCAGGGACACTGATAGCATCAATTTACATCATTCTAATTTTCAATCAGACGTCTGTGGTTCCTGTAATTCTACTAATATCTGCAGATTTTGCAATTAGTGACGTCCTAAATCATTAAGTTTCAGTGGAATTACAAGAACCACAGACATCTGATTGAAAATTGGAATGGTGTAAATTGATGCTATCAGTGTCCAAGATACACATACAAAATTTAGAAAACCTTTTTTCAATCTCTTTAAGAAAAAACAAAAAAGAAATTTGAGACAACCTTAGCTAAAAGTACACTTTGCCGCCAAATTCTCACCAAGGTTAAGGTCAAAACAAAGAGCAGATAACTCATAAACTATCAATTCACATTTTTCAATGCACTTCTTTCATCATTAGCGAGGTATTAGTGGAAAAGGTGTGCGTTTTGAATCAAATTCTAACAAAAATGCGAAAATAATCGACTCGAATTTTTGTATATTATTAGACACAGGCAATTTAGAAATAGATTTGAATATTTTCTTTAAAGTGCAGATATGCCAGAATTGACGAATCTGCCATATCCAAGATAGCTGAAATGAATGGAGTTTTACGTCCTACTTTTCTGCACCATGTGGGCCAATGAAGACAGGCAACGCCATGCAGTGTGCAATGATGGAAATATTGCCAGGACAGCGGCATTAGCCTACTCTTTTTCGATTTCCAACTGTCGAGGGATCTTTAACGCGCAGAGCCTGTAGCACACCCCGTTTCCCTGTGAGTGATGTAGGTAAGAGGGGCTGACATGGAAAAAGCGTCTAGTCGTTCGGACGGGTCCCATGTGCTACAGGCTGTGCACATTAAAGATCCCTCGACAGTTGGAAATCGAAAATTATCCTGACTCATTCTGGACACACATGGATTTGAAGGCTCAAATTTCGACAGTGATCTGTGAACACTATTACTGATTAGCTTAGCTAGCAATAAATTATTTTGACAACACGTCTTGTACACAGTGAGTTTAAAGAGCTATTTTCTAGGTGAGTTGCAGTGAATTTTTTTTACAAAGTGATTGAATTCCTTTCAACATTTGTATAATTATCATTTAAAGCAACTATCCGCCATTTTTTATTAGAATTAAAATAGCAGACGGCAGCATTACAAGAATTGTTTCTGCTTTGCCAATTTTAATCTAGCTTCTCAAAAGAAATGAAATGGAGCTTTACACCCTATAATAGGCACCTTAATGGACTAATGAAATGGGTACAGATAATCCAGGAAAGATCAATACCAAGAGGTTCGGTCAAGGACCAACTGGTAGAAAAGATCCTGGTGAACCTAAGTTGTTATCCTTGTAAAATGAATGCCAAGAGGTTTGGTCAAAGACCAGCTGGTAGAAAAGATCCTGGTGAACCAAGCCCCCGATGATAATGTACTTACCATGGATGGTTTTTGAGATTGAGCAGCAATATGAATGATATTCTTCTGAGACTTGAAACTCTTTTCTACCAGAGATACCTGCAAATGAGACCAGAAACATTTTAGGGAGTTCACATTCTAAATTTTTCCTGTCAAAGAAACATCTTCTAAGACATTTATGTTGAAAAACATGCTCCCTTATCAATAAATAGATTGGAACGTGGGTAACTTTATTAAAAAGGAATTTAAATTCTGAAAAGTGACACACATGGCTGACTTACCATATGTTTGATATCAGAGTCTAATTTATCAGACAAAGATACAAATTTAGATAATGGACCACTTAACACTTCATCAAAAGCTAATACTGTAGGCCCAGCTTCTCCTGAAAAACAAATATCAAATTATTAGCCATGTGAACTCTCAAAATTGTTGGATCATGGATGGCAGTGTAGTTACCCGCAGAAAAAACATGAAACGAAAAATCCAGATAAGATTATTTATGCAACAGTACAAAGAAACAAACAAAATATGGATTACAAACCTGAATCAGAAGAGGCGATGCTTCCACCAGAGGGAGCCGCAGCTCCTACATTTTTGGAAAGGGCTTCGAGCCGTGCTGCCACAGACTCTAATCGTGAAACTGCATTATTCAACATCTCTTGGGACATTTCATCAAATTCAAAATCTTCAGCTTCCTGTAGCGTCAATGCCACTTCCTGTTGAGCAGATTCAAGCTGACTGGCTAGATCTTCAGTGGTTGCCTTGGTTACCAAATCTGGTGGTTGAGATGATTTGAGGTCTGTAATAAAAGAATCAGAAAGTTTGTCTACAATACTGACGCTATTTTCGCTCCTCTCCACATTTTCGTAAGTCTCTGAGCACTCTTTCGTAACATTTTCGCTAGTTTCGCTTGTGTTTTTGGCAGCGTTTTTTGTTTTGTCACAAACGGAATATAGCGGCATACTGTTTGACATCGGCACCACGTTTTCGTATTTTGAAACATTCGCAGCCTCAATATCATTTTTCACTTCTAATATTTTCAACTCCGCATTTTTCCCCTCCGCAATTTTCAACTCTACATTTTCATATTTCACTCCACTTTCAGTTTTCGTCACTTCCAAATGAGCATTTTCATTTTCGCTATTTTTGGCACTTTTGTCTTCCAAATATTTCTTATGCTGCTCCCGTTCGGAATGCTCCAAACTCGGACTTGGAATATGGTTTTGATTCTCATATACACTATCAGGCTCTTGGGAAGCGCCATCTTTGATTGGAATCGGTTCCGATATTGTCACACTTCCATTCCGAAGACTTGTCTTGTCTTCGGAATTTTTCCGAGGTTCGTTTTCTTCCATAGTATATTGAGATTTTCGATTTTTCAAACAACAAAACATTTTGACGGTGTGTTTTTTTGTGACTCTTTCCAAAATTTTGTGGCCTTAAACTGGAAGATACAGTCTAGTTCAGTGCATATTTAAGAGTCAAATCACAAGAGTCAATTCAAAGGAGTCAAAAGTTTTATATTGTATTCATCATCACAGAGTCATAATCTGAAAGAACGAGTCAATGAGTCAAAAATCCAAAACCAAACTTTAGTTTCCCTTGAAACCGAAAAACGGAGGACTAAAATTGACTTCCACAATCAGCCAACTTTCGAATTTCAGTCAAACACAACTGGCAAATACAACTAATTTGACATCCTTGCAACGTATACAGCAAAATCAATCCAAAAGTGTTATCTCTTACACAACCAAATAGACCAACTGACACACCCTACAAACAAACTGATACACCAAAAAATACCAACCGTGACACGAAAACCATCAATCAAAACCTATCAAATCACCAAATAACAAATCAAGACATTTCATAGCCTCTAACATCCAGTCCTTCTCTGTCTACAGACAGCTTCGACAAAAGACGGCCTGGACTGGTTGCTAAAATAGTAAAATTTGACCAATCATATCTTAGTCTCAGAAACAGGAATTTTTTAGCTAAGTAATAGTGTTCACAGCTCACTGTCGAAATTCGAGCCATCGAATCCACGTGTGTCCAGAATAATTCGTGTTTGAAAGTTAAAATGACGACTTAGAAAACAAAAGATGGCTTAGGTTCCCATCACAAAATATCACAAAATTTGAAATCATATCACGAAAATAGCCATGACACATATAAAGACAAACTGAAAATGGTTTAATTTCACCTCCACTATTGAAAACTTTCTAAATTTAAAATCAAACCTGGCTTCTATCACAAAATATCACAAGATATATCACAAAATTTATAATCGTATCACGAAAATAGCCATGATACATATAAAGACAGCTGTCTATTGAAGTAAACTATGCAAGGTATGGTCGTAAACAAACTAGAAATGGTTTATTTCACCTCCACTATTGAAAACTTCCTAAATTTAAAATCAAACCTGGCTTCTATCACAAAATATCACAAGATATATCACAAAATTTATAATCATATCACGAAAATAGCAATGACACATATAAAGACAGCTGTCTATTGAAGTAAACTATGTAAGGTATTGTAGTAAATAAACTAGGTTTATTTCACCTCCACTATTGAAAACTTAATCAATACCAAGCTACTAGTAACACTCTGTATATATAATACCCTTATATTACTTTATAAATACATAATCCATACATTAAAGGGACAGATGCGCCATTTTAGGGGTTGATTTGAGTCTTGAATATATGTAAATAGTCTTCAGAAGTACCGGTACTAGAAATGTACAAAAATCACATAATTCCTTCAAAAATATCTCAAACTAGGAATTTTACTCACTATTTCTATAGATGTCTTTTCTATATATCACAGTGTCTCAAGAAAAGACGAGTCGTCATTTTAACTTTCAAACGCGGATAATTCTAGACACACGTGGATTTGAAGGCTCAAATTTCGACAGTGAGCTGTGAACACTATTACTGATTGGCTTAGCTAAAAAATTCCTGTTTCTGACAAGTATGATTGGTCAAAAAAAAGGTGCAACGGTACCTTTAAACGGAACAGTCTGTAAAAATATCACATTCATAAACAATGCACATTGCACTCTTTAATAAGTGTTAAGGGTTGAATGCATACACTTGGTTGCCTCGCAAAAGGACTTGCTGTGGCATCAGAATATTTCTCTCTGAAGGTTCAAACCAAGACAAAGAAACCATGCAGTGTGCAATGAGTAAACCATAGTCTATGAGGAGTATGTTAAACCCCATGCTTTAAAGGGAAAAATCTGCTTTCAGAATTACAAAATTGCGTTAGTCTCACTTATTACAAGAATTAAAGGGGGTAGTCTCTTTAATCCATTGTCCCAAAACACTTATGGTTATTATCAATTTAATAGATATTAGTAACTATATTGACCTTGTGACCTTTAAAGGTGTAATACCACTTAATTTCTTAATCCATTTTTGGTCACATGATCATAGAAAATGGCTACTACGTATGTACCATGTCTTGCATTTAAATAACTTCGAGCAGTGTCAATCAATGCAAAACAAGCCAAAGTTATCGATTAACACCCCTCTAAAATAGATTGAACTGTTCCATATGCATTTTCTTCACTTATACATGCTATCTATGCAGAAGAGTTCATTTCCAAAATTAGGGACAAAGGCAATTTTTTTAGGTCTCCTACACAAGTCACTTTTCCTAAAGATGGGTTTCCTTATTTTTAAGTGTCAAATTAAGCCAACTATTTGATTAATTGGTGTTTCTAATGAATTATCATGTATTCTTAATCATATCATTATGTTCTTATTGAATATAATTAAGAGTTTTAACCAATCATAAATGTCCATGTATGTACAGTCTGGATAAACAAAAAAATACTTTTTGACCTTTCTTGATCGGTCACTCATTGGAATTCTGCTGGTAATTCTCTTCTAATTTAGCTAATTATGAATTAATTATGGACATGTGAGACAAACTGGTATTTTTCCAAGTCATTAGAACACCTCTACTTTCTATTCATATAAGTATTTTCATTTTCATAAATGAAAATAAGGGAATCCATCTTTAACTATATTGTTTATCCAGTCTTTTGTTAATAAGAGATTACATGTAAAAGGATACTATGAACAAACATAGTCATTGTAACTTGGAGATCAAAGGGAAAACTCCAGGCATCAGCCATCAATCAAACAGAGATGCCAAGGAATTGTTTCCACAAATTGAAAACCTGAAACAAGTTTAATAAGGATCCTTTCTACCAGCTGATCCTTTGTCAAACCTCTTGGCATTGATTTTACAAGGATTACAACTTAGGTTCACAAGGATCCTTTCTACCAGCTGATCCTTGACCAAACCTCTTGGTATTGATTTTACAAGGATAACAACTTATGTTCATAAGGATCCTTTCTACCAGCTGATCCTTGACCAAACCTCTTGATATTGATTTTACAAGGATAACAACTTAGGTTCACAAGGATCCTTTCTACCAGCTGGTCCTTGACCAAACCTCTTGATATTGATTTTACAAGGATAACAACTTAGGTTCACAAGGATCCTTTCTACCAGCTGATCCTTGACCAAACCTCTTGATATTGATTTTACAAGGATAACAACTTAGGTTCACAAGGATCCTTTCTACCAGCTGGTCCTTGACCAAACCTCTTGGCAGGCATTGATCTTTCCTGGATTATCCGTACCAATTTACAGCTGAATCAACTGAAAGTTGATGCACTAAAACTATGCATAGCTTGCAGAAAAGCTGTTTTGGACAACCCACAAAGAGCATGCAAGGTTCCTTTCCATTTTCTTTCATTCAATGCCAAGAATTCAAAAAGCAGATTTTGCTGCAAGGCCGAAAAATAATAATCATAATAATATTCGTAACTTAACAAAATTAAAAAATATTTTCTTTGCGTAGATTTCGTTGAACATATGGTCAAACACAAACATCACTCACGAAAAGTGGAACTCTCAAAGAAAAGAAAACAAATTTGGTTTATTAACAACGGTGCAATCTTTGGCAGACGCCTTCCAATGTCCGTCTCAAATTCATTTTGTACCAATTTTACCTTTTTAACGGCGGAATGTTTCCATTTTTTTTCGCTTAAATTCACCACTGTCCAAAATGGCCGACTTTCAAGAAAATGGTAAAAAAAATTGCTGATTTTGTAGGAGAATAGCTTGAATTTAGCATTTAAAACTTGTAAGAAATAAACAACTATATTTTACAAGGATAACAACAAAGGTTCACAGTTAAGGATCCTTTCTACCAGCTGGTCCTTGACTAAACCTCTTGGTATTGATCTTTCCTGGATTATCTGTACCCATTTACAGCTGGGTTGCCTGGAATTTGGAGTTAAGATCAGACTTTCATATGCCAACTGAGATTAGAAGCCACAACCACTATTTGTTCAACATAACCCAGCAAATGATATCATGTATAGATTCTAATACCCTAACTGATTTTGCTACAAGCCACCCTCACATTCAGGCTGGGTTTTGACTAACAAAAGGTCAGACTTTTCCAAAATTTCAACATTGCCTATCAACATTGCAAGAAACCAAAATTTTAAATGCAAACCTTCAAATTTTTTGGAAACAAAACAGGGGGGTTCAAATTTTCCAAAATTTTAAATTACCACTTGAACGAAAATATCCATAAGAATTCACAAAATCGCTCAAAACTAAAATCACGATTCAAAAATCACGAAAATATCACAAAATAATCTGAAATCTCACACAAGTTAAGTATGTCCACAATATCACTTGAAGAAATTCAACTAAACTTCACTTACCTTCCTGAGTACAGTATGACACTCAATGATTGATGAGTATGCCCAGGGGAATAGGAGAAGGTAATTAATGGTAATCAAAGCAATTAATTAAATCACCTTGGTTAATTTCTTACATCCTTATGGGTCATCATGGCTTAATGATCATTTTATTAGCAAATTATTACATTCTTGGTGCAAATGAAATAAAATTCTTTAGATCCAATATTAAATCATTTTAAAGGGACAGGTGTGCCCTTTTTTTGGACCTGGACCAATCATTCTTTAGTCTCAGGAATGGGAATTTTTTAGCTAAGTCAATCAGTAATAGTGTTCACAGTTCAACGTCAAAATTTTAGCCTTCAAATCCATGTGTGTCTAGAATTATCTGCATTTGAAAGTTAAAATGAGGACTCATCTTTTCTTGAGACACTGTGATATATAGAAAAGACATCTATAGAAATAGTGAGTAAAATTCCTAGTTTGAGATATTTTTAAAGGAATTATGTGATTTTCGTACATTTCTAGTACTTCTGAAAACTATTTACATATATTCAACATTCAAATCAATCCCCCAAAATGCAGCACCTCTCCCTTTAATACTTCAAATCTTTTTTTCAACCAACAAGATATTTTTTCAAACCATTATCTCACAAAAAATTCAATTCTAATGTTAAGTGAATGGCAAAAAATCAAAAAAGTTAATTCATTAGCATAAAAAAAAATTTGCTTTTCCCTCAAAATTTGTCAAAATATTTTATGCTTAACAAAGAGGATAGCATTTAAGATGTAAAAATATTTAGACAACTAAACCTTTCTTGTAAACATCCTAAAAATTGAACTTTGACCCCATACTTAGTTTGTATACTATACTCACTTCAAATAATACTTTACTTAAAATACTACAAGCATTTTCATGATGACTAACAAACAAAAACAAGCTTTCAGAAAATCCGTAAAACATTTTCAAAATTCTCCTAAAAATTCCGAATTTGAAATTTCAGAATGTCTATACCAACTTATAACAAAAGAAATTTTCAAATATTCTTGTAAAATGGTTTCTCAAAAACTTCAAAACAACACAAACATGACAAAAACGACAAAAAATAGTTCAACGATACCAAAAATTCCAGACACTGATAGCACTCAAAATATTTGAAAAAACTTGGAGTTCCTTGACAAAACATTAACTTTTTCAAAATGGTGGAATCTTATCAATTTCTAGTTCCTCTAGGTTACCATGGTGATGAGATATATACTATAAAACAAGTAGAACTGAGTTCTGCACTCGATTTATAAAATTGGTGGAATCAATTATCAAATGGCGTGTAAAAATTCATTTGTGAGAATTTTAAAGGGATTGTAGAGAGGTTTTCTAAATTCGTTATGTGTATCAGGTACATTGATAGCATCAATTTACACCATTTCAATTTTCAATCAGACGTCTGTGGTTCCTGCAATTCTTCTAAAACTAAGTGTTTGATGACATAGCTGTCACAGAGGGATGGCTATTGTTTACTGACTTTCAGTCGAGGACTCTGATTGGCTGTGTTTGCTAGTATACATTCCAATCAAATCGCTGAATTCCATGATACAATGAAGGTGGGTATTGTAGTCAAGTCAAAGTAGCACACAGAGTCCGACTAAACGCTTTTTCCATGTCAGCCCATCTTACCTACATTACTGACAGGGGGAAACTGGGTTGAAAAATCTGAAGGTATTATCTCGACCTATGCATGAACCCTGGACCTTCAGGTTAGCGAGCAAACTCACTGAGCCACCGTGGCTCCTAGGTTAGAAACCAGAGTGCTGTAGTAATCAGACCAATATATTTACCTGTTTCATATGATCTATGGCTGCGCCTAGTTTTAGATTCTCTAGCTAGGCGTCCAAATAAACAGGGACAAAAAAAGCTCCCCAAAGACATTGTCTTGTCTAATACCATTCAAATCAGCACAAGTCCACAAAGGCACTGGTGTATATCGAATATCGGATACAAATTTTATCAAAGAAGTCCACACAAATTATGGATATCGATGTCAAAGTTCAAAGAACCTTTTAAACAAGGTGCTCGGCCTTTGCTTCTGTGAACTGTACAATGTTAATTGAGCAGAATTTTCACAAATTATGAACCAATTCACCACACCCAATAAAATGTTATCACACAAGGTCCTCAGCCTTTGCTTCTGTGATATTCAACTATATCGTAACTCTTGAGGGAAGTTTTGAATCCATGAGAAATTCAAGACAACCAATGGACTAACAGTGAAAATCAGTTCGAATTGTTTCTACACTTTGTTAACTATACCACCACCAAATGTTTACAGTCCTCAGCCTATGCTTCTATGATCTATAAGTCCATAAACACAGCCATAAATGACCAGTGACAAACTGTGTGGACAGTTCTTACAAGTTGACCAACTCAAGGCAACCAATATAAGAATATATTTATCAAATAAAGCTCTGAATAATCAGGGTCCAATTACATATAATTAGATAAACAATGGCTTTTAATTTCTTTAAATGTCAACCTCTTAAAGGATAACTTTCCAGTAATTTCACTTGTTGAATGTCAAGTAATTCCTCTTGTTGAATGTCAGTTTTATAAAGGATAAATTTCCATTAATTTCACTTGTAGAATATCAAAATAATATAGGATAACTTTTTGGTAATTTTACTAACTGAATGTCAAGTAATTTTGCTGGTTGAACGTCAAGTAATTTTACTGGTTGCATGTCAAGTACTTTCTTTTGTTGAATGTCAGCATTATAAAGGATAAAATTCCAGATATTTCACTTGCCCAATGTCAAGTAATTGTGCCTGTTGAATGTCAAGTAATTCCAATTGTTTTATGTCAGCCTTTAAAATGATAACTTTCCAGTTATTTAGCTTGTTGAATGTCAAGTAATATCACATGTAGAATACCTCTTGTTGAATGTCAAGTAATATCACATGTAGAATACCTCTTGTTGAATGTCAAGTAATATCACATGTAGAATACCTCTTGTTGAATGTCAAGTAATATCACATGTAGAATACCTCTTGTTGAATGTCAAGTAATATCACATGTAGAATACCTCTTGTTGAATGTCAGTTTTATTAAAGATAACTTTCCAGTAATTACACTTCTTCCTCTTACGCATAACAAAGTTGTGCCTCGAGATTATTCCATATTTTAGGTACAACCAAACAAGTTCAGCCTTCAGTCCTACATCATTAACAAAATCACAAACTCTTATTCATTTCGTTAGGCATTGTCCTTGCGCCTTGAGATATTCCTAGGTATAACCAAACAAGTAAGTACTTCAGTCCTACATCATTAACAAAATCATGTCTTCACCAACTCTAATTCATTACAAAAGTCAGTATCTTTGCACCTTGAGTTAGGTTGAACATGATTCACAAGCAAGTGGAAATAACAATTGACATCAAACTCCACCCAATTCAACAAAACAAGTTTAACTGGATCACGCCACGAATCATCCTGTATGTTTTTCAACATGGCTGTATAGACCAATATTTCAAAACAAACATTACAGTAAGTTGAAATTAAGTCTTGAATATATGTAAATAGTCTTCAGAAGTACTAGAAATGTACGAAAATCACATAATTCCTTTAAAAATATCTCAAACTAGGAATTTCTTTTCCTATTTCTATATATGACAGTGTCTCAAGAAAAGACGAGTACGGTAACCATTTTAACTTTCAAACGCAGATAATTCTGGACACACATGGATTTGAAGGCTCAAATTTCGACGGTGAGCCGTGAACATTATTACTGATAGTCTTAGCTAAAAAATTCCTATTTCTGAGACTAAGGTATGATTGGTCAAATGAATGGTGAAGCTATCCCTTTAAAAGTGCTTAACATAAGTAACAAATTTCAAATTTTTTCCAAAATGGCTGCAAAATATTTCCATAGCGACGAACATTTCATACCAAAATCTCAAATTCACAAAAAAACATGCCTACAAATAAGTCGTGGAGCTTCTATACGCTCAAATCCATAAAATCTCAAAATGGCTGAGAAGGTCCACCACGCCTTTCTGCAACACATATATAAAACTAATAGTCAATTGGTTACCATAGCAACATAGACTGTGCTTTTCACAACCTTAACAACCATATCAATAAGTCTTTTTCATAAAATATTTATTTCTCTCCAAACCAAACAGAAAGAGTGTCAACAAAACCGCGGTGGCAATTTTCAAATTAGATTCTATCGAGGCTACGCTACGGTTTTCAAATATCAAGGACAAGTTTTGGAATGTGGAGTAGAACAAGTCAAATGAATAATAATCATATATAAAAAAACTTGATGACAAATTTGCATTAAAGGGACAGATGCGTCATTTTTTTTACAATCGTACCATAGTCTCAAAAGCGGGAT
Organism: Lottia gigantea; assembly: GCF_000327385.1. NCBI lineage: Eukaryota > Metazoa > Mollusca > Gastropoda > Lottiidae > Lottia > Lottia gigantea. The sequence continues at coordinate 4,648,272 of NW_008710950.1, read as the reverse complement.
TTTTTTTTAGCTAAGCCAATCAGTAATAGTGTTCACAGCTCACTGTCGAAATTTGAGCCTTCAAATCCATGTGTGTCCAGAATTATCTACGTTTGAAAGTTAAAATGACGAGTCATCTTTTCTTGAGACACTGTGATATATAGAAAAGACATCTGTAGAAATAGTGCGTAAAATTCCTAGTTTGAGATATTTTTAAAGGAATTATGTGATTTTCGCACATTTCTAGTACTTCTGAAGACTATTTACATATATTCAAGACTCAAATCAACCCCGAAAATGGTGCACCCGTCCCTTAAAGAAAAATATCTGTCCTCAAATTTGCATTAAGAGCAATTGTTATCCCAACTTGTTTTATACTGTTGAAATAAAATGTACTCAACTTTTATGACATCTTGTGTCAGCCACTTTTAACCTTTAGTCAAACATGACTGGCATAATTAATTCCAATAATGAAGATCTGTCAACGTTTCTTCGAGACCCTGTGTTCTATAGACTTAGCATGTTAAAAATTTGAAAAAAAGTTATGCTGTCATGGCAGACATTCCCTCATTGCACACTGCATAGTATTGTTTGCTGCATTGGCGCAGGAGCAAAAAAAGGTCTAATGTACAACGCCAGTCCATATTTCACTTCTACCTTCCATATTGAAAATTCTTCCCCGCTCAAATCAAAAGATATTTTTAACCTAAAATATTAACCAAAGCACAAAATATCAGACATCTTTGGGCCTAATTTGTACATGACTGGTAACTAAATTCACAACCCTGTAATTCCACTTCCACAAGTTCCCAGCCACAAGATATTTTTTCACTAAAACAGTTCACTAAATTTAAAATGGTGGAAACTGAGACAAAAATTGATCAGGGGAGACATTTTTTAACTCGAATTGTCAACAAAAGGCTTTCAAATCAAATACTTTGACGACAAATTAAACACAGTTTTAGGGTGGAAACTTGGTTTTTCTTTTTCTTTTTTCCCATTCACTCACTACCCTGATAGAAAGATTTACTAGTTATACACTTAAACATCCAGAAGCATTGGCCATGGAATCAGAAATCATGGAATCATGAGTGAGCTTTGTTAATATTGACAAGAAACGTTTGGTTTTTCAATTAATTTCAATAAGCTTACAGGGACAAGGGGGTTAAAGCAGACACCGGTTCGACTCTCGAAAGCACAGGCACAGGCATCAGAATTTTTCGTACCTTGAGGAAGATTCGAAGCCAAGACATCAAATGGCCTAGCAGACGCCAATCCAACTAGCTACCACGTAATTCTCATCAACTTCAATAGGCTTACAGGGATTAGGGGATGAAAGCAGACACCGGTTCATCTTTCGAAAGCACAGGCACAGGCATCAGAATTTTTCATACCTTGAGGAAGATTTGAAGCCAAGACATCAAATGGCCTAGCAGACGACAATCCAACTAGCTACCAATAAATTCTCGTTTAATGATCTAAGTTAAAAAACAAAAACGATTTTCAAATTTGTTCATATTTTGCCTAATTTTCAACTGGTCATGTTGACCTTTGACCTCCACAAAGTAGGTTTTAACAATTGACTTCCTATAGTAAATTATTATATATAGCATTGAGGAAGCTATATCATACTTCCTTCTCTATGTTATAATTAGCAATATAAACATTATTTACAAGGATAATAACTTGGGTTCACAAGGATCCTTTCTACCAGCTTGTCCTTGGCCAAACCTTTTGTGAAAAAAATTGCGATAAAAACTGTATTTTTTTTTTCAAAACCTAAAATAAGATATCACTACTACGGACAAAAAATATAAACAAATCCTACAGTGACTTCACAAAACCTATATATTGTTGAACACTGGGAAAAAGAATCGCAATTTAAGCTTTTGCGAAGTTGGAACACTCTGTACTTTTTCACTAATGATTAAAAAAACCAAAACTTCCAATGAACAGTCAGCAAATGCAGAGTTCAATTTTTTCTGAAAATTTTACTAAAATTTATCAAAAAGGCTCACAACTTGCAAAATCAAATAAATTTATATGAAAATTTGGCAAAAACTTACAAAAAAATGGCCTTTTTCGATGCTTTCCTCACCCAAAATAAATAAATTAATATAACTTTATGAAATTTAGGAAGATCCTTAATCAAGTCAAATATTGATAATGTTCTATTTTTAGAACTGGCTCAGTGACCTAGATCTTATCTATTGTAAGTGATTTGGCTATTTGTCCATATAGAGATATATCACTTCCTTATATGGATATCACTTCCTTATAAGGATTTCATAGGAAGGGTATTATAGGATATCACTTCCTTTTAAGGATATGGATATTACTTTCAAATATATGGGTTTTGAAGGATATCACTTCCAAATATGGGCATTATAGAATTCCAAATAAGGATATCATAGGATATCACTTCCAAATAAGGATATCATAGGATAAGGATCTCATAGGATATCACTTCCTAATAAGGAATCCTTGTATAAAACTACTGTGAATTCTAAGATAGAGTGGCAAATTACAAAATCCAGGAGGCCTACTTCCATGTGGTAAATATCCCCAGCCTTAAAATATCTCATGAAAATGACCAAATAAAAATTCAGATCCTACCTGACAAGTCTAGACTACACAAGTAAATCGCTTTTTAATTCAAATTACAGTGTATGAGCTCATAAATCAATGTTCTATCATGAATATACATCAAATTTGCATTGCGAAATGAAAGTTTCAGAGTCCTACTTTTCTGCATCTATTTCTGGCAACTCCATGCAGTGTACAATTAAGAAAATTTTGACAAGACATTGGCATGAACCTACTCTTATTCAATTTTCAACGGAAAACATGATGACATGACGGTTGATGCAAAAAGTAAACAAAACAAATTTTGACAGAATACTGCATGATCTAAGACCTTGGAAATGGCTTCGAAAGCATAATATACCCGCCTAACGCCCACGACAATAAGACCAAACCATACATGATCAAGATGGGGGCTGATAATTATGATTCAGTTCAAGAAATAGACAAGAGATCGAATGATTCACCGGTTCAGAATTTTCCAGACATGGGCGCCGCCATGTTTGATACGCCCGAGAAGTTTTTCGCCTGTTTACCAACTTGGAAAAACAGTGTCAATCGCCATTTTGGACGAATCGGCTAATTCCCTACGATTCCCCGAACATCTTGAGAGTTTTTGCAAGAGTTTCGTTGAAATATTGGAAGAAATAAGCATGAAAAATTACCTTTTATTGACAGTCGGTGTTGGAAATCTTCCGATAGAGGGCGTGTCTACCCGGATGTAGACTAAACATTCCAGTCACTTGGCAGATTCTGTCAGAACATCCAGCCTCAGAATAACCAAATTCAAAGTAGGCCCACATAGACCCACATAGGCTTAAGTTACGTAAATCTTTTTCAAAAATGGGAATTAACAAACTAATTGGGTTTAATATTAGTTTAAAACATTCCTTTGGTTTTTTTTCTAGTTTTCTAGAATTCGCAGCAAAAGTAGGCAAGACATGTTTGGCTTTGGCTTAATTGGACCTTAGCTCACCCAAAGGCGCTAGGCTTACCTTAGCCTTAATATGCCTAACACATGTTTTCACAGTCTGCAAAAGCCAAATTAAAGAGTAGCTTATATCTAGCTAAAGCGAAATACAGTTCCCCAGCCACTGCTTTTGTGACAGTTTTAAGTCAAACCAGAAACAGCTGTTTTAAATTAATTGTGGTCTGAAATTTGGTGACTGTCAACTGTAATTTGATATTTTAACGATAGTTGTCCCCCTTGATCCACTTTGGATGACAAAATTGCTAGAAAATAATACTTAACACAAAATTCGCCCAATTTAAAATCCCGAACGGCAATGTTTAAAGCCGAAGAAGTCAACAGGAACATTGAAAGGCCTGTCACCCCCTTGTTTTAGCAATTAGATAGCCAAGAAAGGGGCTTAGACTGTGCCTATGCCAGTAGCCATAACCTGGTCCTTGCTTAAAGTAGGCCTACCTTTGAGCCTTAAAGAAACTTTTATAATCAGCCTAGATTGTTGAAGGCAAACATATCACATGTAAGGAGGATTTGCCTGATTCAAAGCAATCGCAAATTTCGCAAAATATTTCTCGAGCCATCAATCGCACTCAAAATTTCTGCTACAGGCCTATATTCCCAATCCGTCGCAAATCGCAATTTTCGTCATATTCGAAAATGGTTATTGAATTCGAAATTTTCGCAAATCATACATCCGACCCCATCATTGACTGAATCGCAATTTCCGCAATATAATCCTAACCCATCATCGCAATCGAAATTTTGCAAAATACCTAACCATATTCGCAATCGTAATTTCTCAAAATACCCACACCTATCATCGCAATCGCAACTTCGCAAAATACCCAAACCTACCATCGCAATCGCAACTTCGCAAAATACCCAAACCTATCATAGCAATTGGCATATATACCCAAACCATCTTCAACCGAATCGCAATTTCTCGATTTCGCAATACATCATCGTAATTTCCGCAATAATATCCCCAGCGCATAAACGAACGAACCGCAATTCCGCAATATTTCCCAACCCCATTTCAATTTGCGCAAACTAAGCCGCAGTTCGTAATATCATCCAAACCATTTTCGCAATTTCCGCAACCCCTCACCGCAATCTATCCCAAATATACTACATAGCAGTTCAAAAAATAACTGGTACTTATCTCTGTCACTTATCAATAAGTCACCTGTCAATCACCCATAGATCGAAATAGACCACACCCATCCAGGTAAACATAAAAACCAAACCATAAAGAAATATTCTCTTTGTGTCCGACGAACCCTTTTAAAATCATATTTAATTTTTTCCGTGACGAAACTAACTCAGCGAAAATCTGAAAAATTTCCAAATTAATCGTATTTTTCGCAGGAATATTATTCTCGAACATTAAAGTTGAGAAACACAAGTGCAGTGTCATATTAGGTGATCAAAAACACTTATTCTTGTTCTTTTTCCCCAAATCGAAAAGTAGGCTTGTGCTGTGTAAAACTCATTTCATTTCGATTGGTATGTTTCGGGTATTGCAAGTCAACAGGTTAAAATAAAAAGACGTGATAATCGTATCTATTATTGCTCATTGATTGTTTGTTGATTGAGGTTTAGAAATGTCATCAGGGTAAATAGAAACTTGGCTTCAAGACTCGCTATGACAGAGTCAAGTGTTGGTCAAATATTAAACCCACTATATACAAGGTTTTGAAAAATTATTCAACCACCATGATGAAGTCCTGCCCTTGTCTTCTTAACCATTGTTTTTAGTTTAATTAGAATTAGACCAAACTTTAGCCTATACTTTTTAATATAGCCACTTCAGTTAGGGTCTAACGACAGCCCTCTTGAACGTTCGTCAAATTTACTTTTTGACCTAACTCGATAAACACCGCGCCACAAAATGCCAGTGCTGAAGAGGGTAGAAATTTAATTGGTTAAAGCAGACGTTATCGAGTCAAAAGGTTAATTTGACGAACGTTCAAGAGGGTTGTCGTTAGATCCTAACTGAAGTGGCTATATTATGCATATTACTTACGCCCAAGATTTGAGGTTCATATCGGCACCCTTTTTGAGCCCCACCCCCTAGCAAACGCCAAAAAATCTATCCACCCAGCACGACTAATTTGGATACCAGCAATTTGTGTATATGATATACAGTGGCTTAAAAGTGAAGAGTTGGTCATTTGGTCAGTATTTATTTATCTTGTGGTCATCTTGTCACTCTCATTGTCCACTCTAATTCCATTGAACAAGTTTACTTTTATTTTCACTTGTCCATCGTTAGGACAAAGTTTATATTCCAACTTGATAAGGGATACCGGTTAGCTGGATTGTAAAGAGGCTTAATGTTACTGTATGTGACGTCACTATCACAAAAGCTGCTTAAGGCTTCGTTTTGGTGGATTGCAGGAACCACAGACATCTGATTGAAAATTAGAATGATGTAAATTGATTCAGTGTCCCTGATACATATAAAAAATTCAGAATACCTCTTTACAATCCCTTTAAGGGAATAATCTATAGACACTCGGGTCATGCTACCCATGCTAAGCCGTACCCCTCACTCATCTAAGGGGCATGCTACCCTTGCCCGATCGCTCACCCAAGTGGGTTTCACATTGTAAGTAATTGAACGTTTTCAAGGGTCACCACTACCCAACGTGGGAGACTGAAACCCAATCTGCCATGTTTATAAAAGATATATGGGTACACTATAGAATTTGTGACCCAGGGTGACCCCAACGTGGCTAATCTCTGACATCTATCGAGGGGTATTTAACTTTAATCTACCCTAGTATAAAAGCCTAGAAAATTTTGCCCCATATTTTTTTTATTATTAAAAGAATCGAAATATCTGAATTTTGATTTATTAACATTGACACCCAATCGTAGATAATAATTGTCATTAATGGATTTAGTTCGTCTACAAATAAATAACAATTGCCATACAAGGATTAAGTTCGTCTACAATATATAACAATTATCATTTAAGGAATTAGGTCGTCTACATATAAATAACAATTATCATTCAAGAATTAAGTTTGTCTACAAATAAATAACAATTGTCTTTAAAGGAATTAGTTCGTCTACAAATAAATAACAATTATCTTTAAAGGAATTAGTTCGTCTACAATAAATAACAATTGTCACTCAGGGGATAAGTTCGTCTGCAAATAAATATCAATTATTATGTGTATTTGAACTCGCGACACCCTACCTATCTTATTGTTTTGAGTGCATTTGCAGATTTACAACAACCTTGACACCTTTTGAAAATCTTCTTTGGTGCGTTTGTAAATAACATCAAAATAGAAAATAAAACAATAAACATAGATGTTTATAGTTCTGAAAATCAACGAAAAATAAACATAAAATACGAAGGGAGGAGGTCTTGGTTTTCTAATTAAAGATGCCAAGAACGATAATCCAGCTTGTCTTAGATTTCCAAGACCGATAACTCATGTTTGCCTTTAGATCGACAAGAACGATAATTCCGTTTGTCCAAGATTTCCAAGACCGATAACTCTTTAAGATCGACGAACGAGATTCTGTTATACTTAAGGTTTGGTTCTGCCTTTGGGTGGAAACAGCCACGTTTTACCAAAGGTGCTGTTTTAAGAAGCTTAACGTGCATGAACCTTGTTGCTTTGTAGGCGTATATCCTTATGATTGACCACTGGTCAGTTGACCCCTGTTTTCACTTTAATATTGCTCATGGAAGGCTAAAAAGGTTCTGAGAGAACATGTAAACAAAATAGGGTACCAAGAGATCCTTTTTATAAAAGGGGTACAAAGAGATTATGTAAACAAAAGGGGTACCATGAGATTCTGTAAACAAAATGGTACCAAGAGATTATGTAAACAAAAGGGATACAAAGAGATTGTGTAAACTAAAAAGGATACCAAGAGATCACGTTAACTAAAGAGGATACAGAGATTGTGTAAACTAAAAGGGGTACCACGAGAGTATGTAAACAAAAAAGGGGTACCAAGAGATTATGTAAACTAAAAAGGAAACCAAGAGATCATGTAAACAAAAAGGGGTACTAAGAGATCTTGTAAACTAAAGGGATCCAAGAGATTATGTTAACAAAAAGCGGTACTAAGAGATCACGTAAACTAAAAAGCACACCAAGAGATCTTGTAAACAAAATGGTACCATGAGATTATGTAAACAAAAAGGGGTACCAAGAGATTATGTAAACAAAAAGGGGTACTAAGAGAGTATGTAAACAAAAAGGGGTACCAAGAGAATATGTAAACAAAAAGGGGTACCACGAGAGTATGTAAACAAAAAGGGGTACCACGAGAGTATGTAAACAAAAAGAGGTACCACGAGATTATGTAAACACAATGGTACGTGGAGTTCAAACTGTTGAGAACCAAGGGACTGGAAAGATATGGTAAATTTATCTCTACCAAACAGGACTAGTTGATCAAAGCTATTAGATTGATTTATAGGGTGTTATCTATGAAGCTTATCACAGCAACCTGGATAATCTGTACACAAATATTGAAACATCTTAATCGAGGAAAAAGGAAACGTCATCGTCATGTTTTATGACTTTGCGGAGATTACCGAAGTACTTACGGAGATTACCGAAGTACTTACGGAGATTACCGAAGATGGAAAATTTACTTGATCGTCAATATAAGTTGAATTAAAATTTAGTGTATTCCATCGTACAAGATTTGGAATGAAAATAACCACACAAAATTTCCACAAATCCCCCCCCCCCCTTTTTCTTCTATTAACATGCGGTAGTTTTCGGGTTTTCATTTTGAAAAGTGGATTTATTTTCTACACGTGTTTAAGTGACTTTTTTGATATTTTCTTAAGTTTGTTTGGATATCCACTATAGAATTTTCTGGTCTTCAAAAATATTATTTTCGTCAGTCCATTTATTTTTGTTATAATCTTGAAAAAACACCAAACCAAAGAAAACTTGTAACGTATAGTTTGTGTCAATTACAATATTTTGTTAAGATTTTTCCTGTTTTGATAGACATGTTTAAAGGGGTTTGTCCAAATAATAAATCCAAAGAATGATATTTTGACTGTTACAATATTTTCGTAATTTTCCTGTTTTCTATACATGTTTAAAAGGGCTTGTTCATATAATTATTCCAAAGAATATTTTGATTTTTAAAGGGATATGTCCATTTAGTCGTTTTGGGCAACACTCGTCTATATAGACATATTAACACTAGTACCTTTTTGTACGATACGTTTTCCATTTCTCTGTATTTTGGTAAAAATCTGAAAACGCTGCCACTCTCTTTCATTTCAAATTACACAGGGGACTGTCCCTTTAATTTTTGTTAATCAATCAAAATTTAATCCCGGACTCAAATTATTGGATATGATATCCCGTTATTTTTTTTATTCTTTTATTTTAGAGGCGGAAATATTGCAAGGCAGCAGTTTAGTCAGCCATCATGGGCGAGTTTGTAACAAACTAAAACGATAAAATATGTAACAAAATATCACAAAGATAGAATAATTTGTAAGACTAACGTATATATTATAAACTCGTGTATTTATTTACTCATCTCTACCTCAAATACTGTCAGAAACTTCTCATTAGTCTTAGTTACTCTGGCTAAGATTGGTAGTCTTGTCCTGTAGACGCATGGTGAAAGGAAAGACGAGGTACGTGCATATGCACGGACGATGGTGACGATTTCCTTAATATACTTTGTACATTGTTTTTATTTCTGCAAGTAACCTTGCCTTGTTATAAAATATGCTGCTCGTACGTGCCTTTGCACGGACGACGTTAAGTTTTTACATGTAGTCTATTTACTGCATGTTACTATTGCTAAGTTGTAGATGGTACGTGCCTATGCACGGACGACGTTGAGGATTCTATTTATATGCCTTGTACACGAAGCTTTTATTTCTGTAACTAACTTTGCAATGTTGTAATATATATTCTCCTCGTACGTGCTTATGCACGGACGACGTTTTTAAAGTTTTTCTGAAAGTTAATATTGCCAGTTGTAGATGGTACATGCCTACTTACGGACGATGTTAACCATTTAATTTTTACACGTAGTCTTATTTTCTGCCTGTAAGTTTGCCACTTGTAAAATATACCACTCGTACGCGCCTTTGCACGGACGACGTTAAGTTTTTACATACAGTCTTTGTTTTCTACAAGTTACTATTGCCAAGTTGTAGCTGTTAGTCTTATCTTCTACATATAACGTTGCCATGTTGTAAAAGATGCTATTCGTACGTGCCTATGCACGGACGATGTTAACCATTGGTATAAGAGAATTGGTAGTCTTATCTTCTGCAAGCAACTTTCTCCACGTTGAAATATGTATATGCCTATGTCTAATATACCACAAGTAATTTTGGCAACTTGATAAAATCAAAGGCGACGTTAGGTACGTGCTAATGCACGGACGACGTTGAACCATTACGATGACAGAATTGGTTGGTTTATATTCTACACCTAATGTAAGTCTTTCTCACTAACCAGTATTAGTCTAGTAGAATGCGACTATTTGTCTGTTGTAATAAGTATTTAGTTAAAAATATTAGAAAGGTAATCTACGACTTTCACTTTTTCTTAATAACAATACCTTGTGACGTCACAAGTGTGGTTTATGTGATATTATGTTACGTATAATGACTTCATCCTTGCCTCTTTTAAATCATTTAAATTTCGCTCTGCCAAATTTGGTCTGAAAATTCCACTTTCCCTTTTTCTGAGGCGAAAAAGTTTCAAGTGATCGCAAAGACAGCGTGCTTTCGCAATTGAAGAGGCGTGAATGGGTACATATATAATAATGAAAGTGTCAATGTAATATTTCTTTACTTGCAGTGTACAATGAGGGAAATTTTGCCAAGAAAGTGGAATTGGCCTGCTATTTCAATTTACAACCACTGTCGAAGGATTTTTCACTTGCACATAACACCTCGTTTTATTGTCACGTCTAAAAGTCAATACGTTTTTCCAGGCCCCTCGGACCAGTTAGAAAATTCGAATGCATCATCTCGACATATGCCGCTATTGAATTGGACCCTTAACACCAGGGTTCAATGTTAAGAATCTAACTCGCTATTGTTTGTTCGAGTTTTAAACAAGATCATCTCATTAAACAACGCGAAGCCTTAAAATTGTGGGGGTCAAAACGCAAGGTCAGCCATTATGCAATCCTTTGTTTCTCGTGAATTCTCGTGTGGATGTGAACTGGTGTCTAGTGAAAAACGTGTTGTTGGTCTTGTTGACTATTGTTTATCGAAATCGTGCGAATGAAGCTTATTTGGTTGCTAGCAAACATGGTTAATGGTTGAACGTTTGATCCAGTTTGCTGCACGCCCATGCAGTTGTTGAACATTTCTGTTGTGGGCGTGGGCTATGTTACCTTGCCCCACTTGCTATGTATGTAAACACTGTAAAGCGTTGCTTTCCCAAATTCAATGATTTAGAACTTATCTTGTTAGATGATTTGATTCAATTAAGGAATCGTAAAAGAGTAGGCAAAATTTCTCTCAATGCACACTGCATGGCGTTGGTATTCTTATTAGCTCAATTAGATACAGAAAAGTAGGACGTAAAACACCATTTGATTATGAAAACGAAATTATGAAACGGACAAACACATCAGTCTGGACGTCTGAGATGACATCTCTATTTGCCTCAGACACGTTCTCGTAGTGCCGAGATTTAAGACGAGATTTGTCAATATTTGTCGAGTCAATATGGCGGACAAATAGCAGAAAGGAGAAGTTGAAAGATTGGACATGAACTTTGTTGATTTTGGTAAAAATTCACTTGTTTCCATGTAGAAACACATTCTTTTATGTCGTTCGAGCACCGTTCACACATAGTCTCGAATTTAAAGGTCCGTTTTAGCGTTGCGTTCGATATGGAAGTTCAAGGTCAACCGTCAAATATGTCTATGCCTGCGATTACAATTTTTAGCCGTTTGAAAGGAAACTAAATGAGGCTCCATGTGCACAAACAATACTCTCTCACTAGAGGTTAAGCCGACATTCATGTGCCCGTGCTTTACAACCTAAACTTCCCCCAAAATAGTTTGCGTCATCTGAACTTTGGATTGACGAAGTATTTTGTACATCCTCCATAGTGTCTCATCGCAAAGCGGGAAAGTGTGCACCTGGACTACTACGTATACACAATTCCTGCAAGTTCTGGACAAATTCTTTGGATCAACTTATTTGTATGGCCTAAAGTTCCTGCAAGTATTAAAAATGGCATAAGGTTCCTGCAAACGAGGATATTTTGTTTGGATCAATCTAGAAATACGGTGTACGGAACATACAGATGGTCGCTGGCTAATTTGAGTACAATCTAGAAATATGGTATAAAGTTCCCTCAAATGGAGTTCCCCGGTTTCCCTAGCTGTCTTGTTTACTGGTTCAGTTTATTGATATGGCATATAGTACTTTTAAAGGAAGTAGAGCACCAGTTAGAAATCAATCCCGAGTTGGTCAAGTGTTTGAATTAGGACATAGCTCTCTCTCAATGAAGATTTACTATATTATAATCACTATACTGTATATACCTGGCGGTAAAGTGTAAATCAAGTGCGAGCAGTACAAGATTAAACTGGCGGAGGGGCGGAGTGAGGAGGAAGAGGATTTGAGAGGGACTGTAGATCTGGAAGAGACGGAGGAAGAGGAGGGGGAGAAGGAAGAAGAGGGGAAGGGTACATCTGGAAGAGGAGGAGGAGCAAGAAGAGGGGGAGAAAGAAGAAGAGGGGAGGAAGAGGAGGAAGAAGAGGAGGAGATGAAGGAGAAGGATGAAGAAGAAGGATGAAGAAGAAGGATGAAGAAGAAGGATGAAGTAAAAGAAGAGGAGTACGAAGAAGAGGAGCAGGCTGAGAGAGAGAGGATGGTGATGATGATGAAGAGGATGAAAAGGATATGGAGGAGGAGGAAGAAGGGTGAAAGATGATGATGATGATGATGATGATGATGAAGACGATGAGGATGAAGAGAAGGAAGTAGAGGATGGAAAGGTGAAAGCTGATGAGAGGAAGAGAAGGATGACATTGATGATGATGATGATGATGATGATGATGATGATGATGGTGATGGAAAGAAGGAGTAGGAAGAGAAGGATGACATTGATGAGGATGAGGATGATGGTGATGATGATGAAGATGAAGATGGAGAGAAGGAGTAGGAAGAGAAGGATGATGATGAATCAATCAGGCCATTTGAGGACCTTCAACAACGCAAACCCCCAAGCTCTATCTTGTGATACAACAATACTCTATCATTTTAGCTGTAGCTAGAGATCTGGCTGATTCCAGGGCTGGACCCATGGCAGACAGTGTAATCCGACCTTTACCGTCGATATGCAAAATGCATGTGTCTAACAATACTCTAGAGAATACAAAGTAAACAAACGGTTGGTAATTATTTCCGGCTTGATGAAGCAATGCCAGTATCAATAAAATCAATTCTGCTCTCGGTTCAATTTAAAATCTGAACTTCTTTCCAACTGAACCAGTGGTTGATACCTTAAAGGGACGAATGCGCCATTTTTTACCAATCATACTTTAGTCTCAGGTGGGGGCGTGGGGGGGGGGGGGGGGGTGGGGGGGGGGGTGGGGGGGGTTTAAAATTAT
>NW_008710950.1:4606265-4607032 GCF_000327385.1 Lottia gigantea | reverse complement strand
TTTCAACTCGAAAATTAGACAGAGATGTAAAATAGACTTGGTGTTTCTTTTTGGTCTGACAAAACTCGTGTAAACCAACATCAAAAGACCCCATGATGTCCATAAAGTAACAAAAAAATCTTCAGAACTCAGGAGATATCGTCAAGGAAGTGAGATGCCACTGACAGGTGTAAAAACAGGATTTGGAAACAAAGAAAATGGCCTGTGAAGCAGTTAAAGAAATAGATTGGTAGATTTGAAGATTAAAGGAACTCAACCCAGTAATTTTGGTCGATTCATTATTAAATATTTGTAATAATTACTTTTTACAATTACTTAAATTCTAGAATTATCTCTTCCAATTACTTAAGTTTTACTTTACTAAAATTCTAGAAATATATCCTCCAATTACTTAAGTTTAACTTTACTAAAATTCTACAAATATATCCTCCAATTACTAAAGTTTTACTTTACTAAAATTCTAGAAATATATCCTCTAATTACTTAAGTTTAACTTTACTAAAATTCTAGAAATATCTCCTCCAATTACTTAAGTTTAACTTTACTAAAATTCTACAAATATGTCCTCCAATTACTAAAGTTTTACTTTACTAAATTCTAGAAATATCTCCTCCAATTACTAAAGTTTAACTTTACTAAAATTCTAGAAATATATCCTCCAATTATTAAAGTTTAACTTTACTAAAATTCTAGAAATATATCCTCCAATTACTAAAGTTTAACTTTACTAAAATTCTAGAAATATATCCTCCAATTACCAAAGTTTA
>NW_008710950.1:4558875-4606215 GCF_000327385.1 Lottia gigantea | reverse complement strand
CCCAGGGTCACCCTATTGCAGCCTCTTTAAAGCCGCATGATCTGATAAATTTACAGACAAAGTCACGTCATTGTGTGTTATCAATATCTTGATGGTATTTTTAGGGCAGACCGTCAACTTCCGGTAGGAGCGCCCCGACCTGACACCGATAAAGAAGTGTTATCATAAACTAAAGCAATATTACTCAATATCCGTCGTCATGGTAATGTAAACAATCACATAGACTTGTAAGTTGACTGGGGTCGTTTAAGGTAGAGAGTTGACAGGGCACGCGGCGTATCTTGTTTCGGTTGAATACGTGATAAAGGTACAGAGGACTTATTATCACAGTGCGTTCTTGAACTTCGGTGAATGGCTTGAAGAAAGTCTACACGGGGTCGATTCTCGGAAGCACTAGTCGTGGCATCAGAAATTCCAGATGGTAATCCACCTTCGCTACCGACTGAGCTATTCCACTGCAACTTCTAGAAGGATTTTCTTACAGAGAGTCCACATAGCTAATCAGATTTTATAGGTAACGTGATGCAATGCTAGGTTTCAGAGAGTCCACATAGCTAATTCCTTTTTATTTTGAATGGATAAGTGCAAGGGTCTTCTGTTATTCCCCTTACAGGGAGTCCACATAGCTAACACTATTTTGTGGTGTGCTTAAGTGGTAGCAAGCGAAGCAATGTAAGGATCTTCTCTTACTTTCCTTACAGAGAGTCCACATAACTTAAAATATTTTTTTGTTTTTGTACAATGCAAGGTTCAGGGACAGAAAAAACGTCTTCCTCGTCCAAGACAGACAGAAATCGGATATAGCACCGCCATAGAAAAGCGGGCACTAACACGAACGCGTCGAATAGTTTATCTCGTCTTTGTGTTAATCCGTTTATATCCCTTATTGATTTCTTGCCTTAATCCTTTAATCCGTCACTGGGTGAACAAATATTGCTAATCCATATCTCACTCACGATTAACAAGCCATTTGTCAATAATTCTCGTTTAACCAGACTTGTTAAATTGATCGTATCGAAGGTTGTTTTCAATCAAAGTTGCTAAGTTATTCTTAAGAATATGTTGAGTCTTGAATGAAATGGTAGTTTTTGGTTGTTAGACGTAAAATTCCATTGTTTTGTTTTTGTCACTCTTTGTCAATTCTCGAGATGTAAAATTCCATCTTATTGTGTTTGTTGTAAAGCTCCAATTTATTGTGTTTGTTGTAAAGTTCCATTGTTTTGTGTTTGTTGTAAAACTCGATTGATTTGTGTTTGTTGTAAAACTCTATTCTGTTGTGTTTGTTGTACAGCTAAATTTTATAGTGTTTGTGGTACAGATCAATTTTATTGTGTTTGTTGTAAAGCTCCAATCTATTGTGTATGTCGCTCATTATAATTGGTAGGATTGTTTTGTGTTTGTCGTAAAACTCTATTCTATTGTGTTAGTTGTAAAACTCCAATTTATTGTGTATGTTGTACAGCTCCATTACTTTGTGCTTGTTGTATAACTCAATTTTATCGTGCTTGTTCTAAAGCTCCATTGTTTTGTGTTTGTTGTAAATCCCCACTTTATTGTGTGTGTCAGAGACGGACAACTTTATTGTGTTTGACAATTAAATGTGTTTATCAAATAGTAGGATATAAAACTCAATTTTATTGTGCTTGTTGTAAAACCCCATTCCATTGTTTTTTGTCGCTCATTGTCAATTGTCAGGATGTAAAACGCCATTTTCTTGTGTTTTTGGTTGATGAAATCTTTTCACGTTCCATAACATAATTTACAGTGCCGCAATGTATCTTTTTGCCACTTCTTATGTTGTTATTGCAGTGAACCAAACCAAAAAACCAAACAACAGTGCTGTAAATTATAATAGAAAAACTTTTAGTATTGCAATGACCCAGGTAGGAACGGCGTGTTCCCGAAGGTTGCAGTTATCGTTCGGTGGCAGAACAAACAATACCGAAGTGCCAAGCCGGCAAGAATTTTGGTGGTATCGTTCACTTTGTGTATTGTGAAGCGAGTTCATCAAATCTGGTTCCTCGGACGTGAGGTACGGATGGGATATTGGTACGTTTAGGCCTATATCCCAACGGGTAGGATCCGGATTTGTCGGGCTATTGTGTAGCTTAACATTTACCCCCATCAGATTAAAATGAAATCTAGATGGTTTTTTTTTCTGCGGGTGATTCCACTTGTCATCCATGATCTGACAACGTCCAGGTCACATAATGTCCAACCAATCGTATGCTCTGATCAATAAAAGATCTATTAACGCGAGTAATTCCACAAACACTTTTTTCTGTGGGTGACTCCGCATGCCATCCATGATCTGACGAAATTGTTATGCTACACATGTTCTAAGTCATTGAAATACTCAACCAATCAAATTCAATGCAATCAATTGCCTAGAGCGACCGTGCGGGATATACTCGCCGGAGTGAAGCATTAGTGTATTCAAATTATGGAAAAACGCTCCGTCCATGCATTTTCAGAAACCAATGATCTTTAAACAACACTGGAATATATTTTGACCGTTAAAAACTTCGACAATAGATGGGTTACGGATAATTTTGTTTCCATGGTAACCAATGGTAAACACATTACAATTATTTACTAAATATCATAACTTCATCTACAGTGAAAACAACAAAAAACGAAATATTTCCGCCAAAATACTCATTTTCTCTTCGTACATTACCTTCTTAATTTGTTTTGAAAAGATACAAAACAAAAGATAGATAATTGAAATAGCATTCTGTTGTGTTATCACGAAATATGCCTTCTAGCATTGTCCTTGATCGCGACAAGTACCAAAAGGTTGCTCATAGAAAATGCCTCTTAGGTTCGGTTTCTGATTTTCAGGTACCTTTTTATGCCTTCGTGGTATTGTTCTTGATCGCGACAAGTACCAAAAGGTTGCTCATAGAAAATGCCTCTTAGGTTCGGTTTCTGATTTTCAGGTACCTTTTTATGCCTTCGTGGTATTGTTTTTGATGTGCCAAATGAAGGGGTGTGCTCCGAGTAAAATGCCTCTTAGGTTCGGTTTCTGATTTTCAGGTACCTTTTTATGTCTTCGTGGTATTGTTTTTAATGTGCCAAATGAAGGGGTGTGCTTCGAGTAAAATGCCTCTTAGGTTCGGTTTCTGATTTTCAGGTACCTTTTTATGCCTTCGTGGTATTGTTTTTGATGTGCCAAATGATAAAGGGCGCGCTCCCTCTAAAATGCCTCTTACGTATCAGGTTTTTCTGGTACCTGTGTTCTTGATCATAAATAGGGAGTGAACATCGTAAAGTGCCTTTCTTGTTAGGTTTCAAGTCTTCAGCTGGGAACCTAGAAGGCATGGTATTATTTTTTGGTTAAAATTTAAGATTCTCGAAACGATCTTAACGCCTGTACACGTCGAGGGCTCTGATTGGTTGTATTCGCCAGCTTACAATCCAATCAAATCGCTATATTTCCAAATTTCTGTGATATCAGAAAATGGCCTAATCATGTCAAGGTATTAGACGGTCACATTGCTAAGATGGAAGCAACACGACAACCCCACTTGGCAAGCATTTTAAGAAATCTCTCCTCAAAATTGATATGGCGGAATTGGAAAATGGCCTAATGATGGACATATTGCTAAGATGGATTTTTCATGTTAGACCCGGAAAAGAAACCCAACACATGGCGCTTTAAACTTTAAAACCATTTAAAATTACATTCGGGATAACATTTCAAAACACAGTCCTATCTGTTACGCCGCGGGCTGAACGACATCCGAGCTGTTCTATTTTTAGCATCAAACCAACTCCTGTCAAAATAATCAGAGGCATCAAATACCGAAACAAATCAGAAAATGATTCCTCGCCCACGGTTGTTGAAATAGAGTTCTGAAATAATTAGCATTTCGTATTTTTAAAATACCTCTATCACATTACATCGAACTGGATGTTGAAGGGTTAGGAGGTGAACCGGACGGACTCAAGACGTACCAGTCGAACGTCAGTCAGGAGATCTGCATCTCTAATGATGCTTGGTCCTTTGTAAGATGGCATTCGATCGTTTGTCGGGTGCTATTTGATCCTTTGTCAGATGATGTTTGTTTGATCCTTTGTCAGATGACATTTGATAATTTGTTAGATGGCATTGTATCCTTTGTCAGATGACATTTGATAATTTGTAAGATGGCATTCGATCCTTTGTCAGATGGCATTTGATCCTTTGTCAGATGGCATTGGATCCTTTGTCAGGTGGCATTTGATCCTTTGTCAGATGGCATTGGATCCTTTGTCAGATGACATTTGATAATTTGTAGGATGGCATTCGATCCTTTGTCAGAGGATGCTTGTTTGATCCTTTGTCAGATGGCATTCGATCCTTTATCAGATGGCAATCGATCCTTTGTCAGAATCTGATGGCATTCGATCCTTAGTCAGGTGGCATTTGATCCTTTTCTTTTGATCCTTTTCATTGCCATCAAAACAAGATGGCTGCCTGGCAAGCTTCTCCAGCCCCGCCCTTTTTGAAAGAAACTAAAAACACAGTAAAATATAATGAAATAGTTTATTGATGTATATATTTATATGTATTTTGATGGATAACATCTTGATTCGTCAATGGTGCAAGGGTTAGAAATTGTCTGGCTCATACACCCTTGAGGAATCCTGATGGATGGAGTGAGGTGTACTATACAATATGTATTTGGTAAGTATACAATATAAATACCTCATAAGGCTATCTACAATTTTTATATTACATTATGCATATAGGAGCTTTATCTTTGTGCTCATTTTTTCTTAAATTAAGAATTCAAATAAGAATTCAGAATTCAGAATTCAGAATTCAAATAAGAATTCAGAATTCAAATACAGAATTCAGAATTCAGAATTCAAAATAATACTTAAGAATTCAAAATAATAATTAAGAATTAAGAATTCAAAATAATAATTAAGAATTCAAAATAATAATTAAGAATTAAGAATTCAAAATAATAATTAAGAATTCAAAATAATAATTAAGAATTAACAATTCAGCATTTGCCATTCATTAAAAATTCAGTTTTCTTCAATTAAGAATTCAAAATAATAATTAAGAATTAACAATTCAACATTTGCCATTCATTAAAAATTTCCTTCAAATTAAGAATTCAAAAATTTTAAAAAGAATTTAAAAAACAATTGAACATATAAAATTTAATTAAGAATTTGCATCAGTAAGAAAAGTATTTGCACTTATAAATTATTCTTATGAAATGAGAATTTAAAGTAGTAAATTAAGAATTAAGAATTTACAATCGAGTAAATAACATTCTTAATAAGAATTCTTAATTCTGATGCATTTAGCAGTTATTAACCATGATAATTCTTAAACAAAGTGAAATTGAAAAATTTTGAAATACGTGCTCCTTGTTAATGAAAATTTTTTGATTGAAAAAGTTTTAACAAAAATACAATTCAATGTTAACAAATTTTTATATCAGTTTGCATAATTGGTAATATCAAGAAAAACAATTGAACATTTGCAACATCATTTGCAACTATCGATACATAACATATATGAACATTTTGCCAGATTTGCTATTTTGCAACAAAATGGCAATTCTGGCTAGGCTGTATGACTGGCAACAGTATAACTTTAAAACCTGCCGATTTGGTGTCAATAGACCATTGCATTAGGAGCAAAATATGCCAAAATATTTGATGTTTTATGATTTTGACAGAACTGTCTTGTATATTTTGGCTAGATTTGCAACATTTTCTGTGTTGGATTTCAATTCACATCACAATAAGTAATGTACCTTATGACAGCCAAAAGCTCAAATGTTGCCAGATTTAGGCAAAGTTGTACACTGTTGCCAGACCATACCATAATGGTAATTGAGTGATGTTAATAATAATAATAATAGTAATAATAATAATAATAATGATATAATTAAAATAATTAACTAATATGTACAATTCTCAATAAATAGTCATTAAAGGAACCCATTCCTATAAATTCTTCAGATTAAGCTTTTCACATGAGATTAAGCTTTTAAGTTAATAATCAGCTTAAAACAGATGATGAGCATAGTCTTAGCTCTGTTAGGCTTTGAAAGCTAAATATAAAAGAAATGCAAGAAGAAGTCAAAGTAATTCACAGAAGAGCTTAAAATTCAAATGCCACCATTAAGCTTTCAATTTCGTTTCTTCCATTTAAAAAAAAAACATATAGAGATGGGCTCCTTTAATTAGTCTCATCCCATCTCTCACTTGGGAACAATAAATAAATAATTAATTCAAAATATAATTAGAATATAAAATCAATAAATTAAGCTTATAAATATTTATAACTTTTTATTAAATATAATTATATTTTATATCACTTGGAAAATATCCTGTGAGGCCATGAGGTGATAAAAGTGGCACTTTTTCATTTGATTTCCTTCTTTTTACACTCGTTTTTGTCATTTAGTCATTGTGTTGTTGTTATCAGTAACAGCACTGATTCTTATGTTTTAAGCGATCAAAGTGTTATGGTTATCAGTAACAACACTGATTCTTATGTTTTGAACATCAACATCAGTCAAATAACATTATTAGGCAAATGACATTCTAAGATAACACTCTAATCAAACTGAGCTACAGCCCTCCCCATTCTGGATATTTTCCATTAATAAACATAAAACACATCTTTAATCCTGAAAGCAACATTACAGTCTGATTACCAAGACTATAATCAATTACACAACCAAATGTTTCAATAAATAGCAAGTGAGAGATGGGATGCAATGCAG
Organism: Lottia gigantea; assembly: GCF_000327385.1. NCBI lineage: Eukaryota > Metazoa > Mollusca > Gastropoda > Lottiidae > Lottia > Lottia gigantea. Next base: position 4,599,472 of record NW_008710950.1, on the reverse strand, counting down.
CAATTAGTCTTAAAACTCTGGCCTAAATGGGACTTCTTATTTTTTCAGCACATTAGCTCTGCTTTCAGCTTATCAAATGACAAAAAATGGATTTTTTTTTCATCTTTGGAAAACTGAAAACTTGGCATTTTAGTTCTGAAAATGTAGAGTATAGCGCCAGAGTTTTAAAGACAATATCAATTATAACTATATACAAAATATTCCCTCGTACCAATAGAGTAATAATACTAATTCATAAAGACCGAGTGATTTGCCTGGAATCACCAAATTCCTACGCAAATATGAAATACTTTGAAAGTTATCGTCAGATTGCATAATGTTGGCTGAAAGTTGTTAAATTTTTTGTGGTCTGGATCCATTTCTTTGGGTATCCTTAAACTTTCAAATTTTATTGATAATCTGATTGGTTAATAAAAGTCAATCATGAATCTATTGACCAATCAGAGTGCTGAAATAAATTTTTTCAAGGGAACAAGATTTCAAAATTAATGGATTGACCACAAGACCTTTTTAGCTGTTTTTCTGACCCAAAAGATCTGAATTTTACAACACACACTACTGAATTATGGGATGACAAATTAAAGCTCACAAGAATGGATGACTGTGATTATGAGAAATGGAATGCTTGGAAAAAAATATTTTCTGCGGACATGGTCAAATTTTTTTTTTGGAGGGGGGATCATTTGGTTCCAAAAATTAATTTTAATTTTTCTTTAGAGCGCTTCAAATGAAGTTTGTTTTTTGAAAATCATTTCTGGAAATTGGCGCTTAACTTATTATTTTGTATGGATGATACTTGTTTTAATAGAGAGAGGCAGTTGTTAATGGTCTTGTGAGTCAGAAATTCAGGCAAAAAGTCTAAAAAAAAAAAAATAATTCAACAGACAGCCATTTTGTTGCGGGACGAGGAACTTATAAGGGAAATATGTAAAGCATGGATTTCATTGGTTGAAAATACTTGAATCAATAATAGTAATAATAATAACATTCAAAATTCTTTTGTTAACATTCAATAGATAATAGGACAATACATTGATGTCAGTGACATATAACCAGATGACATAGTTGTGACACAATGTCAATTGACATAGTGATGTCAGAATGACATTTTTATTGACATATATCAATTGTCAGCATAAAGATGCATGATAGAAACTGACACATTAGTGCTGCAACAATGTCAAGATGAACAGATATCAAGAGTGACATTATGTCAACCAGCATAAATTGGCATAGAAGTGACATGATGTCAAGAAGCTTAAATTGGCATAATAGTGACATTATGTCAAATAAAATGTCAATATGTTTCTAATAAGTCAGTGCAATGACTTTTTACAATGTCAAATAAAATTATGTCAATTGACACAGTCATGCCACTTATGTCAACTGGCATTGACATCAAAACTAACAAAAATCACAACAATGGGACAAGATATATATATAAATACTGTTACATATTCAACTGTTTGAACATTTAATGTAATAAAAACAGAGAAAATTCAAATTTCATCATGAAAATTCAAACTTTTGATATGCCAATTTTAACAGCTGGCATACAGTCACATTTTTTAACAAGAAATTACCCAAGAATTTTAAATAACCATTTATACAAGATTTTGTACAATTGACATAGTCAAAGTGATATGCCATTTGATAATGTCAGATTTTGATATTGCAACAAAAGTGGCAAAACTTTGCCACGATATGTGTATTAATAGTCCAAGGCACAATTTCCTGATAAAATTAATCAGAATAGGCCATAGTTATAGTGAAAACATTGCAAAAAAAATTGTCAGCCATTTTGAAAAATCGTCAGCCATCTTGGAAAAATGAAATAATTGAACTAAAATGCTCCTAATTCTACTTTCCTGCTCTCCATGATACAAAGCCTCCCTCCAATAGCACTGACAAAAAAAAGACACCTATCACCACTCTTCCTAAGCTGATTTAGCTCCTCAGAATCGGCACAATTTTTGAAAAATTGCCATGAAAGAGTTGACTCAAGAAAAGACTAAAACTTCTTGTTCCCTGTTCAGTGAGCTCACTAACTTTGCTTTATTGCATCTTTATTTAAAAATCCTAGCTGTCCTGATGAGGATTTTTATCCAAAACATGTGCCGACCGCGTAAGATTAGACGGGCTCTTATTACTTTCATAAACAGGAGTTGAGAAACCAAAAAGTGGGATAAGGTGTCCTTAGAATATTCTAATAAAGCTTGGTTTTAATACTTGTTATTGAGACAATAAAATTCTGTTTCTATAGCAACAATGTGGCACACCTTTAAAAAAAAACAAAATGGTGGCAAGTTGAAGCTGATTGGACGGAAACATTTTTAAAAACAAAAACGTTAAAACATGACATTAGTTTTGTTTGCACTAGAATACTGACTGTGTATAGAGGTGTGCAACTCTTTGACAATTTGTTGCACATCTCTTGTTTCTAAAAGCTACAAGCTTTGATGATAACATATATACAAAAAGTTCGATAATTTTCGATACTTATAAAATTTTTTGATGTAATTCTGCCGCCATTTTGTCATTGATTTTGCTCTCAACGTCTACGTCCATTCTACATAAGGTCAAGGTCATTCAAATGACAGAGCGTTTATTTTCATCCACCACCAAAAAAATGTTGTTTTGTACAAATTAGTTTTGTGTATTCATTAATTCTTTACTCTGCATTCCTTTTGGAGATATTCACCTTTGACCCCCCTAAATTACCATATTCACAAAATAAAATGATCGCATTTGTAAAAGTATAAAACTACATAAACATCATCTAAAGCAGGCATTCGATAGAGATCTACTTCCCATGCGAGGTGCATTCATAATCCATCGCTTTTTTTAAATAGGTCAAACATACTAAAATTACTTTCATTCATCGAAGACTTCCACCAAGCATACGGTAAAAAAAAAAAAAATTGGACAAAATACCATACTGTAAATACTTTTTCTTAAATAATTTTCGTTTAAATGATCTCGTAACTTTTTCGTTTTCCAATATTATTCTTAAGCGGCATTATTCGATGTTTAAAGTCCTACAAAATTTTGTAGAGTTCACGAGGAAAAATTACGAAGTTACGAGTTCATCAAACAATATCAATTATATTAACAACTTTTTGTGTCGTCATGACAACAAGATACGAGATTTCATATATTCCACCATCTTGGATTTAATTTCGATGGTTACTGCATTCGTTCTTGAATCTGTTGGGCTTGGTAGAAATGACCTGCGGCTCCAGCTGCTATGGGCTGAGGAACAGCGTAAGTGTATGCAGCTGGGACGTATCCATTTGTAGTTGCCGATGTGTAGGGATACGCTTCGTACCCGCTTGCAGCATACTGTTGCGCATAAGCTGAAGAGTAGTCGATGGCATATTGGGAAGCAGCTGTTGGTGATAAAGGCGATTGGGGAACGGCTAGAACTCCTCCTCCTGGTGCAGCAACGTAAGCTGATGGATACACGTACTGTGGATACCTGAAATGGATAAGAAGAGGACATTTTGAATAAATTGCTTTCTAATTTCCGAAAATGACACAAATTACTTGAAACTATGCCTTTACAATTACTATAACTATTACCAATGCCTTTACAATTACTATGACTCTAAAAAATGCCTTTACAATTACCCTTATCAAATTACTCGAAACAATGCCTTTACAATTACTCTGATCAATTCCTGTACAATTACTCTTAACAATGTTTTACAATTACCCTAAACAATGCCTTTACAATTACCCTTATCAATTACTCTGAGCAATTACTCTTTACAATTACCCTTTCAGTTACTTGAAACAATTCCTTTACAATTACTCTGATCGATTACTCTATACAATACTTTTACAATTACCCTTAACAATGTTTTTACAATTACTATGAACAATAAGCCTTAACAATTAATAACAATTAATCTACACAATGCCTTTACAATTACCTCTAACAATCAATGACAATTACAATTACTCTGAACAATGCCTTAACAATTACTCTTTACAATAACTCTAAACAATGCCTTAACAATTAATAACAATTACTCTTTACAATTACTCTAAACAATGACTTAACAATTAATAACAATTACTCTTTACAATTACTCTAAACAATGACTTAACAATTAATAACAATTACTCTTTACAATTACTCTAAACAATGCCTTAACAATTAATAACAATTACTCTTTACAATTACTCTAAACAATGACTTAACAATTACTCTTTACAATTACTCTAAACAATGCCATAACAATTACTCTTTACAATTACTCTAAACAATGCCTTAACAATTAATAACAATTACTCTTTACAATTACTCTAAACAATGCCTTTACAATTACCCATAACAATTACTCTGAAACTTACCCTTAACAATTACTCTGAAAAATTACCCTCAACAATGCCTTTATAAAAGTCTGTTGGGTTCGTAAATAAAAAAGATAATTTCATAGTTAAATGGAAACAGTAATTAAAAGTTGATGTATTCTAGGTGTTGATGATAATTTATCTAATGAGAAAACATGCTTTATCAATTAATCAAGGTTTTTCTCATTATTTTTACCGTATTTTGTCTAGTGTAACATAATGCATTATTTTTTTCAGAGAGAAAGGTCACAATCGAAAGTTAATAAAAATGGAATTACTGAATGAGAAGGTCCTAAAAAAATCAATTCAAATATGTAAAAATTTAAATAAACCAAGCACTATTAATCCGAACTGCAAAACGAATGTACTAATGAACTTTACATGAGGAAGTATATCAATTATAAGTGAGTAACTATTTCATAATGAAAAGTGGTATCAGGTGTCTAGAAGAGTAAGCATACCCTGCCTGTCACAACCCCTCATATGAGGAAGTATATCAATCTTAAGTGAGTAAGTATTTTATAATGAAAAGTGGTATCAGGTGTCTAGAAGAGTAAGCCTTCCCTGCCTGTCACAACCGCTCATATGAGAAAGTATATCAATCTTAAGTGAGTAAGTATTTCATAATGAAAAGTGGTATCTGGTGTCTAGAAGAGTAAGCATACCCTGCCTGTCACAACCGCTCATATGAGGAAGTATATCAATCTTAAGTGAGTAAGTATTTCATAATGAAAAGTGGTATCAGGTGTCTAGAAGAGTAAGCATACTGCCTGGATCCAAATCCGTTATAATTGCTTTTTGTATTTTGTTGGATTTTGATTTGATTTTATCATATCTTTTCAAAGATATTTTTGAGGGTATCCATTTTTAAGTCCAAGTTTTAAACCTTAAGGCTACTATGATAAGAGCACACTTTAAAAATGGATACCTCCTAAAAATGCTATTCTACTTAAAACCTTTAACAAATAGGTCAGTGGTCTGACTGAAACTCTGAGTAACAACATGTTTCAGGTTCTGTTTTAAATCATGCAAATTTTTTACTCGAATCACAATCCCTCAAATAGGCAAAGGCGTAGCCATATATATTATTACATAACAAGTTTCCTTTTCGCCTATTTGGATTTCAAAATGGCTGTCATCTTAGTATAAAAAAAAATTAATAAGAAATATTTCATAGGTATTGATTGAATTATAGCAGACTTGTTTCCCGTCGATTATAGATTGGATTAACAAGTCTTTTAATCCTATATCAAAGGCTTCAGGTTATAAAAGATCTTGTCTTCCAGCCCTGTTTTGTCAGATTTTTCTTTCTTTAAGTGTTTTCTTTGATTGAAGATCTTTATTTTTGCACCCAATAACCTTTGTGAAATCTTATCTAAAAGGAAGTTAGCCTGAAAACTTTTCACGTTTGGTGCCCTTTTAAATCAAACCTTTTTTACTGTTATCTGAAACGTTTGGTGCCCTTTTTTTAGTCCAATCTTGCCCTGTTAACCTTTTTGAGATCTTTTGCTATAATTTGAAACCTTTAGAGACCTTTTTAAATCCAACCTTGCCCTGTTAACCTTTTTAAGATCTTTTTGCTGGTATATAAAACCTTTGGAGACCTTTTTAAGTCCCTTCTTGCCCTGTTAACCTTTTTGAGATCTTTTGCTGGTATATAAAACCTTTGGAGACCTTTTGAAGTCCCTTCTTGCCCTGTTAAACTTTTTGAAACCTTTTTGCTGCTATTTGAAACCTTTGGTGCCCTTTGAAGTTATGAGTTGCTCTGTTAACTTCATACTGAACTGGGACACCAATAGCAAGCTTTAGTGACGGAGGCAGCAGGCTTTAACTCTGCCAGAGCCCTCTGTTGTTCAGGCACTCTTATCAAGACCTTTATGTGTTTAGTCTGAAACTTTTTTTTGTGTTTTTTGTAAAATCTTATATACTCTTACAGCAATCAAGTTGAATTTTTCAGGCCAGAAAAAGTAAAGATTTTCGGATTACCATTTTAGGCAGATTTTTAATTATGGAAAGTAACAGGTGAATAGACTTCATATCTCACCTGTTCAGTCCCCCAATTCTTACACAAACACCTTCATTTCTTTGATATACTTGTTAATGGTTCAAATATATCTTTAATTGGTCTAGTGTTATTTATGAGGCCTGATTAGGGAAAATTCTATAGTGTGCTCTCTTTCTTGGAGTTAAAAAAAGTGTCTAGTCGTTTGGATGGGACAATAAACCGAGGACCCGTGTGCTACAGGCTGTGCACGTTAAAGATCCCTCGACAGTTGGAAATCAATAAAGAGTAGGCTAATGCCACTGTCCTGGCAAAATTTCCCTCATAGCACACTGCATGGTGTTACCCGTCTTCATTAGCCCACATGGTGCAGAAAAGTAAGATGTAAAACTCCATTCATTTCATTTTATTTTTAGGAGGATGAAATAGGTTGGGGCCCATTTTTTGATATAAGCTCTGCTCCAGAGACCCCTCTGTAAGTCAATTCAATGCCTGTTAAGATGGGAGCCGCCTTAAGAGGAGGGGTCCGTGGATTTGGTTCAACCAGTTCAACCATATGGTAATTAAGCCACTGGGAAAAGCAGACCTGTGCACTTTTATGTCTTCATTTGGTGCGTGGCAGACACAAGGGCTGTGTTTGTTTGGTTTGACAGCTGGTTTGTTTAACCTCAATCTACTTCTTCGACACAAACCAAACAAACCCACGTCAAGAATACATCTTCATAATTTTACCTAATTCAATAAATTTAAAGTGACCATACTTTCCTGATGCAAAATTAAAATTTGCTTCACATGTTCAATATCTAGGCTGGACAATTTTACTCTCGAAAGCACTTGCCATGGTAACAAATGAGTAGTAATTGATTACAAAGGTAGTTTCAAAGATGTTCATGCCTGAAGTTAAGGATTTTTTTTCAGAGAGTCCACAAGTTCTTTTCAAATTGGAGAATTCAACTTTAACTTAAAGATAATGTATATTTAAAATTGCGAACTCCCTAAAGATTTAGTTCAGAGAATCCACATTGAGTTTCCTTTCAAATTGGGGAATTCAACTTTAACTTAAAGATAATGTGTATTTAAAATTGCGAACTCCCTAAAGATTTAGTTCAGAGAGTCCACATTGAGTTTCTTTCATATTGGGGAATTCAACTTTAACTCAGTGCACTTTATCAATCAAATGTAATCAATGTATCAATTTATCTGTAGAGGAGAAGCCAACTTTAATTTGATATCATTGATCTGACCTTGAATTAAAAATTATGATAAAAATTATGATATGATTTTACTTGATAGCAGTTGATAGCATTTGATAACATTTGATAGCAGTTGATAGCAGTTGATAGCAATTGCTATCTTTGTTTACGACTTACAATTGATACTTCTAGCAAAAAAGAAAAGAACATCCTACTTAATGCAGTGTGCAATGAGGGAAATTTTGTCAGGATATCAGCATTAGCCTACTGTTTCCAATTTCCAACTGTCGAGGGATCTTTAACGTGCACAGCCTGTAGCACAATGGGTCTCGGTTTATTGTCCCAACCGAACGACTAGACGCACTTATGCCTGGTAAAATACTTGAAAATATTTTATTTTGGTTGGTTACGCCAATTTTGCCAAAAAAACAGAAACAATCACACCGAATTCTGCTAATTGCAACTGAGTGCCAATACTAATGCCTGTGTTTCAATTAGGTATATGATACTAATGCCTATGTTTTTTCTTGGCTGATTCAACTAGTTTCCCCAAAAAATATTCAACGACGAAAACAAATCACAATATATTCTGCTAATCACAAGTGATTACCAATACTAATGCCTGTGTTTCAATTAGGTATATGATACTAATGCCTGTGTGATACAGTTAAAATAACAGAATGTTTTGGTGTACATCAATTTCGTGTGGGTGTATTTCGATAGAAAACGTAAACATTCTATGAATTACAGAAACAACGTCTGCTGAGACGTACATATCTATCCCAGAAATCTACATCCACCTCTCACACTCCTGGCAAGGACCCAGACAACAAAAGTTTCAGGTGATAGAACTCGAATGTTTTTAGACTTGTCTTTCAGTGACATGCTTATCTTGTAAAATCTAAAATGAGTTTTTGCCTTATTGAAATTTTCAATTTGGTTTTTCACTGCTTCGATATAGTGCCTGAAATTCCAAAATTTTTGGTTGCTAAGGTGTGGGGATGGAACATATTCGTTGATGGATTGTCATCGAAAAAGATTTTGCAGTTATTGTTAACTTTGATTTTGGTTTTTTAATGCTGCGATGTATTTGAAATTCCAAATTTTTGGTTGCTAAGGAGTAGAGACAGAACATTTTGATAGTTTTTGGTGTTTCCAAAGAAAAAAATCGAAGCTATCTTAACATTTGCGGGGACACATACAATAATGGCGCTGCATGGAAAATCAAAGCTAGAATTTAGGCGGAACCCAAAAAATCCATCTAAGAAAAAAATCAAAGCAACACTAAAATTTCAAAGAAACAATTTGAGTTACGACTTCTGCAGCTCCACAGAAAAAAAATCGCAGCTAAATTACGCAAGGAAACAGACTACACAAATTTCTGCATCATCATCATTCACTGTGTAAAAAAGAATGCAGCAGACGTACATCCCCCGCTCATTCGTTACTGTCTCTAATACGGTGATTACAAAACAAGGTAATTACAAATAATACACAAGTGTGCCAACGTAAATGATTAAGTGAAATCATTATAGTGTAATTATGGGAAGCTTGTTCTGACATTTTGTGTTCATTTTCTTGTCATTAGTTAATAGCTGTTGAAAGCAGACACCGTGCAGGCTCACGAAAGCACTGGCCAAATATAGATTTGGCAAATTTTGTTAGGAGCTAAACTTTAAGTGCTCAAATGAAATGAAATTGAGTTTTATTTTGTACTTTTGTACACCTATTTGGGCTAATGAAGATATCCAACACCATGAAGTGTGCAATGAGGGAAATTTCGACAGGACAGCGGCATTAGCCTACTCTTCTTTCATTTCAAACTGTCGAGGGATCTTTAACATGCACAACCTGTAGCACACAGGGCCTCAGTTTCTTGTCCCAAACGAATGACTGGACACATTTTCCATGTCAGCCCCTCCAACTTTAAATTAATATTAAGTCAAATCTCTTAAGACAGGGATAGTCCAACTTTAAAACGATCCATATGGAAACAGAGAACTTCCGATGAATCTAAAACAAGTGAAGCCGATATCCTAGATCATACAACTGCAAAACAATGACAACAAAAACAAAAATGGAGATAGAATTGAACTTTTAAAACAACATCTCTACAGACGCAAAATATTGATTCTCGGCCTATTCATAATAGTCTTATAATGAAGATTAACTGAAGTTTTACATCCTATTTTTCATGTGTTATTCTTTTAATGAAATGGACTGGAATCGAAAAGAAACAAGCGGCCATTTTTTTCAAGGATAACAACTGAGGTTCACTTAGGATCCTTTCTACGAGCTGGACCTTGACCAAACCTCTTGCTATTGATCTTTCTTGGATTATCTGTACCCATTTACAGCTGGGTTGACTGGAATAATGGGGATCCTGTCTACCAGCTGGTCCTTGACCAAACCTCTTGGCATTGATCTTTCCTGGATTATCTGTACCCATTTACAGCTGGGTTGACTGGAATAATGGGGATCCTGTCTACCAGCTGGTCCTTGACCAAACCTCTTGGCATTGATCTTTCCTGGATTATCTGTACCCATTTCCGCCTGACCAGTAGACAGGCGTAAACTACTAGCTAACTTAAAATTCAGGAATCTTTCATTAGATGAAAGGTAAAGATATTTACGGTCAGTGAAAATCGGCAGGGAGTCCACTTAACTTATCAGTGATCAGTTTAATACTTGAGTGGTGTTGAAAACCGCCATGTTTCCACCCAAATTTCAATAATTGCTTATCTTGTCATCATCTACTGATTACTTTCTGCACCTCACTAGGAGGTCATTTGAAGAGCTCGAATTATCTGTCTGAAACTAGCTAATAATAATAGATTCTGGACACATATGGATTTGAAGGCTCAAATTTCGACAGTAAGGTTTGAGACTAAAGTATGATTGGTCAAAAATATGGCACACCTGTCCCTTTAAGGTCCCTAGACTGGATTTAACAAATTCAAGCTTCTATTTTGACAGTTAAAAATTCAGAATGATGCAGCAAATGTCTTTGAACTTCACAAAATTTACTTTTTACCAAAAGAGTTTGGAAAAAAAATGAAATTGCGTCAATTACATACTGGTATCAACTCCTCTTCCCCCAGCGAAATATATACTCCGATATCTTTGTGATATCTTGTTTTGATTGGATGATCATTTCACTCATCTCCACAGGGGGTCATTTTTACCTCATTTCTGATTTATTACCTTACGGTCTGCTTATCCATCAAATAACAAATATGGCCGCCAAATGACGTCTGCAAATCTCATCAACTGAGAGTTTGAGATACTTTAAATTCACCACCATCATCAACCTCTGCTCATCATTTTTACTTTTTCACATCTGGCACGAGTTTTCAAATTTAAAGGGACTTCTTTTCAGAAAAAATTTCTTCAAATGGCAGTGAACTTTTGGCTAAATGGTATTTTCAATAGTGACATCATAGTTTTGGTAAAACTTGGCAGTGAACTTTTGGCTTAATGGTATTGGCAATAGTGACATCACAGTTTTTGGTAAAACTTGGCAGTGAACTTTTGGCTTAATGGTATTGCAATAGTGACATCATAGTTTTTGGTAAAACTAATTTTGTAATGTTCAAATTTGTTACGCTGGTCTTTTTGCAGAGCTCACTGAACTGTTGCTGGGAATCGAAAATTCACTTTGATTCTTATTTCGAACTTCATTCTTGATAATCGTTAACCTTTTAAATAGATTTCAAAACAAATTGCAAATTAATTTTGAAAATGGCAAAAATTTGTTAACAGTTAATTTCAATTTGAAAATTATGGAATTACTTTAAAAAAACAAGCCAAATTACAGGTAATCAACATAAATTTTAAGTGATTGCAGTCAACTTTTGGCATAAATGGCAGATTTCAGTTGTTTTTATTAGGCTATAAATTACAAAGAAAACTTTCTTGGATTCAAAGGAAGGAATTTCAAGAAATTTAGAAGAATTTTCAAACAGAAAATGCCATTCTTTTGTTCTATTTCTGCTGAAACTTCTCCAAAAATCCTGCAAGTCTTTGAGAATTCCAAAAAGAGGAAAAATGGTCTTTCCAAAGAAAAAGTATTCAAAGGAAGGAATTCCAAGAAATTTAGAAGAATTTTCAAAAAGAAAATTGGCATTATTTTGTTCTATTTCTGCTGAAACTTCTAAAAATCCTGCAAGTCTTGGAGAATTCCAAAACAAGAAAAATGTTTTTTTCCGAAAATGAAAGTTCCTGGAACTGAATCTCAGGAATGCTTGAAAGATTTTCCTTATTTTGCCATCATAGTCCAAAGAAATATAACCAAAATTGGTAACCGGCACCAAAAAAAATGGTTCCTGCAAACTGCATGCGAGTAAAATACACATTATGCAAATCTGGAGATCTGTTACTATGAAGATAAACCCATCAAGATAGCCTTCCCAAGCAATCAATCACAGTAACAAAAATGGCGAAATCTTACACAAAATGGTGGATAATTGACAAAGAAAAGACTTCTGGCACCAAATTACGATGGAATCACTTTCAGAAACATTCCTAGTTGCAGGAATATGTAGATGAATGAGATTCCAGGTTAAAATAATGGTCTTTTAAATAAACGTTAAAAAGCTAGCTCTGACGAAGGTCAAGGTCATTTGTAATGCATTAGTTCCCATCAGGTGTAAATTGTTGCCGTGTTTTGGCTACGTTTCACGCAGGTTGAATTTTGACGCGAAATCTGAACCAAAACTCAGACTTCCAAAAAAAATGCATGTTTTGGTAGCAATTTCATTAAGATGCAATTCTGGTGTTTCCGATGCATGGCTGTATCACCCAAATAAAATCACCTGATGCCACTCTACACTAAGAGCTGAATTTGAAAAATGGAGTTTTACTTCCTTCTTTTCTGCTCCTAATTGTGCTAGCGAAGAACATGTCATGCAGTGTACAATGAAGATAATTCTGCCAAACCAGCGACATTAAACTAATCTTTTTCAATGTCCAACTTCTGAAGGACCTTTAGCGTGCACACCGGCGAGGTAAACTGACTTTAGAGAGCTGCCCAACTACGATATTATATATGGGTCCCCTACCTTCAGACCTCAGTTGATCCAAAAGATCGACATTAAGTGCCAAGGAAATCTTCGAAACCAAAGTTGTTATCCTTATAAATTATGGATTTGGATTTTCATATTTCTAAATTCTTACGCTTCAAAACAAATCAAAAATTTCAATCTCAAAAACAAAAATCAAAATCCGTGTTTCACAATAACCAATAAACTGACTTTTGGTGTCGAATTTCAGTGAAAATGAAGATGAGGCTTGACGTCTGCTACTAATACTCGTGTCTGTTGACAAACAGATGTAGAAAAAATGAGGAAAAGAAAATTAAAAGATTCAACACTGGAGAACTGTTTTTGTGATCAAAAACCAAACTTCTGGTAAAATCATTCATTTTGACAGATTTTGAGGTGTGTGAACTCCATTGGACGAGGTGTTGAAAGTGAAAAATGAAATAAATGTTTTTGATGATGGTTTCTAAGGTCATTTCACAGTTGCGGCCATTTTCAAATTTTTTTCTGCTGAACTTATTTTGTAGGATGGGTTAAATAAATGTTTTCGTATCGGTCCAAAATGTGTTGATGGATAAATGAATAATTAATTGAATGAATGAATGAATGAATGAATAAATGTATGAATGAATGAATAATTAATTGAATGAATGAATGATTGAATGAGTTATCTAAATGAATGAATGAACAATTAATTAAATGAATGAATGAATGAATAAATGAATGAATGACCTGTTTAATTGAATGAATTAAGTTATTCAATTGAATGAATGAATGAATGAACAAGTTATTTACTTGAATGAATGAATAATTAATTGAATGAATGAATGAATGAATGAATGAATAAATGTATGAATGAATGAATGACTTATTTAATTGAATGAATGAATAATTAATTGAATGAATGAATGACTGAATGAGTTATCTAAATGAATGAATGAACAATTAATTAAATGAATGAATGAATGAATGAATGACCTGTTTAATTGAATGAATGAATGAATGAATAATTAATTGAATGAATGAATGAATGAATAATTAATTGAATGAATGAATGAATGAACAATTAATTGAATGAATGAATGAATAAATGAATAAAGTTATAAGTCTAAGTTTAAAATTTAAATTTTAAGTCTATTTCAAAATTCAAAAAAAAACTTTTGTACAATTAAACCAATATTTCTAAAAATATATTTTTTAAGAACTTTTTTGTAATTATGGACAATTATTTTGAAGATTTTGTACATTAAATTTTTCTTAAACCAAGTGACGCCATAAAAACTGTGTTTTCTGTAGAGTTACGAAAGATTTTAATCGTAAAATTAAGTCAAATTCGAAAGAATTAACGCAATATGTCTGACGAATAAATCTTCATTTTATGAAAAAAATCATAATTTTAATACTCTGTGGATAACTTTTGTTACTATTCGAAACTTTTGTTAAATTTTCTGCAAAAATTGAAATTTTAACGTGTTGGACCTATCATATTAGCGTTTTTGTCTCAGACTAATTCCGTGTGCAAATTTTACACTTTTCAAACGAAGCAGACGTGAAGAATACTTAGTGTCAAGGGAAGTAATTCATTATTTACAAATTTCAACAAGAATTTCGACAACCTACAAAATTTATTAATTATCTTGAAGTAATTATTCATGTAAGTTTAATAGATATAACAGCTTGTTTCCCAGCAGGTGGCTGTTTCCTTGATTAAACATACACCCCTTGAGATTTCATTTATCTGCAATTTTGACCACCGCGGCTACGTTTTTTTTACATCTCTGCAGGAGCCTAATTTGAGTATTTGAATGAATATATATCTAAAATTAATTGAATGAACTGTTAGTGGTAAAGCGTCAAAACAATAAAATGACCAATGAACGGTGATAGAACATCATAAATTCAAAATTGATTAATTAAAACATTGGTCCAATGTAATAAAAATATTATCTATGTGGACACTCTAAAAGAGCTGCCAATTTGTATGAACCAAGTTCAATGAAATAAATCAAACTAGATTAACCTGCACTTGAGGTAGTGGAGTACTATGTCATAAATAATCGTGTACATTCAGCAGACGACCTTGGCGGCCATCTTGATTAAATCAAAACATTGCTAATTGAGGCCACAAGATCGTTTATGAATGAAACTTGTCGAACAAATTTGACTTCCATTTCCAAAAGAGCTATAACTTTGAAATGAAATCTAAAAGCTCCCTTCCACAAAAGTCTAAAAGTCTCTTCCACCCTTCATCACAAAGAAAAAGAGCACCGAAAAAAACAACGAGCAAAATTTGTCCCTCTGGCAATGTGTCTGCTAATGTTCAAAGTGTCGTCTGCAATTTCAGGAATTTTTCCCTCCGTAACTGATAAAAGGTAGTGTTTATTTGACTCTGTCCAAAATCGATTCAACTTTCAAAGTCCTTTGATAATCCAAGAAGTTTGGCCACCCATGGTGAAGTGGACCATCTTTTGTTTGCTTTTGGAAATTTTTCAAAGTAAAATGGCAGAAACAATTGGAGACCTACACTTCAGTAATGAAGAATTACACATAAATCAATGGAACTCTTATGAATTGAAAACAAATTTCAGTCACCCTTGACGATCGAAAACACAATTTGTTTTGATTGTGAAAATCTCAGAATTAAAATATCAAAAACAATGGACGCTTCTACCTTTTAAAGACTTAAAATTACCCATAAATCAATGCAACTTCAAAAGAAAACGATGTCGCACCTGAAAAAACAGATTCCTTGAAATCGGTGACCTGGTTGTATGGGTTATCCAGACCCACAAAGAATGTAGCTTTGTTTATCCAGAAGTGATTTAGTTGTTTTGAAAGAAATATTATGAATTTCTAACAAGACCTTCAATGGCTATAGAGCAGTTCAAAATGGGCTGTGTTTGTTTACTCTCTACATTGTCCAGATGACTTGAGGCGTTAAAACAAAACAAATTCAGCCACTTCTAGATTTGATTGTCTTGAAAAGGAAGTTTTAAGTTACTGAACAAAGTTGGCAGTTTTTTCTGTTAATTTTTTTTTGGGTTCCATCGTAGGTCAAGATAATACCTCCAGATTTTTCAACCTGGTTTCCCCTGTCAGTGATGCATGTAAGAGAGGCTGAAAAGGGTCTAGTTGTTCAGATGGAACAATAAACCAAGGCCCCGTGTGCTACAGACTGTGCACGTTAAACATTCCTCAACAGTTGGAGAGTAGGTTATTGCTGCTTTCCTGGCAAAATTTCCCTCATTGCACACTGCATGACATTGGCCATCTGCATTAGCCTAATTAGGTGCAGAAGAATAGGACACAAAAACTCCAAAGCCGGATGTAAAACTCCATTCATTTCACGTCTGCTGCAGAAATTCAAGATGGCCACCAAGGAAGTTTTGAAACAAGGTGTTGAGAAGGATCCAAATATTTAAACTAAAATCTGGTGATCTTTTCCAACCTTGTTTAAAACATTTAAAATTCTTTAGCACAGCTGGAGACTAACAATACAATTCAACAATTCTTGAATTATTACATTTAAGCTCTTCAGCTCTGCACAAAATTCTCAGCTTCAAATTTCAGCTTTTCAGATCTATTTTGCAATAAATTTTTTGAAAGGTTGTTTTTTTAGTTTAACGCTTAACAATATTAATCAGTTTTGGTCCTAAATTCATAGCTTTTAAGCTCCATTGAACATTAAAGTTGACATATGCCAAATTTTTAAAAAGAGTTTTATGTTAGGTTTAAGCTTCATCATCTCAGCTTTTAGCTTTAAGTATCTCAAAAGTTTTTAAGTCTTGAGTTATTCTGCTTTCAGATTTAAGCTTCTCTGCTTTTAGCTTTTAGCTTTAAGCTACTCTGATCTTAGCTTTAAGCTTCTCGGCTTTTAGCTTTAAGCTACTCTGATCTTAGCTTTAAGCTTCTCGGCTTTTAGCTTTAAGCTACTCTGATCTTAGCTTTAAGCTTCTCGGCTTTTAGCTTTAAGCTACTCTGATCTTAGCCTTAAGCTATTCTGCTTTCAGCTTTAAGCTTCTCTGCTTTAAGCTAATCGGATCTTAGCTTCTCATCTGTTTGTCTCTCAGATAAAAGTCACCAAAAAAAATCCATTCCGCATCTCGAAAAAACATGTCTGCCACCAGCTGCTATCTTTAAAACTCAAAGATCAGAAAGTTTGGACTAGAGAGTTCACATTTTAAACAATTTATCTGAAGCGTGTGAAATCTTCGGTGTTTACTTTTCGAAAGAAAATTTCTTTTTTTTTAAATTTGAAAATTTCAACCTTGAGTCGTTGACACCATTTTTTAAATTTTAAAAATGGTTACGCATTTGTGTTTGTCATATTTTTTTGGGACTGAAAACATAGTTGCCTAATGGTTTGTTATTGGGATATCCTTTTAAGAGAGTGCATGTAGTGCAACACCTACTGCCACTCAGTGACTAGGATTATCAACTACATTCGAATGAATTTTTTTCAATGAAATCTTCCGTCTGCTTTAAGAGTCTAATAAATCATTTTGGATTTTTAAATTACAAGTATCATGGTAAGTAATTACATCTGATAAATTAAAAAGATAAGATGTTTTTTTACACCTGTACGAACTGCCAAATCCAATTTTTACACTACACCAATAATTAGTTTTTAATTTGATGACAAATTGAGAGTAGCTAACGTGTTTTGTCTAAAAGAGATGATTTGCCAATCGTGATCAAGACATTAACGTTTAATAAAATATGGTTTCAATCAGCCGTGAGTACTTCGTTCAGACGACTCAAGTTAACGCAGCTTAACTATCAACCGTTCTTTAAGCCTGTGTTCAGACCAAGTTAAGGCCGTTTTCCTTAAGCCTGTGTTCAGACCACTAAAGTTAAAGCAGTTTTCCTTAAGCCTGTCTTCAGACCACTAAAGTTAAAGCAGTTTTCTTTAAGCCTGTCTTCAGACCACTAAAGTTAAGGCAGTTTTCTTTAAGCCTGTGTTCAGACCAAGTTAAGGCAGTTTTCCTTAAGCCTGTGTTTAGACCACTAAAGTTAAGGCAGTTTTCTTTAAGCCTGTGTTCAGACCACTAAAGTTAAGGCAGTTTTCTTTAAGCCTGTGTTCAGACCAATAAAGTTAAAGCAGTTTTCCTTAAGCCTGTGTTCAGACCAAGTTAAGGCAGTTTTCCTTAAGCCTGTGTTCAGACCACTAAAGTTAAGGCAGTTTTCTTTAAGCCTGTCTTCAGACCACTAAAGTTAAAGCCGTTTTCTTTAAGCCTGTGTTCAGACCACTAAAGTTAAGGCAGTTTTCTTTAAGCCTGCGTTTTTGTTGAGCGTTTAGACGAACATAAAAGTTAAGCCAGAAAGTTATCGATAAGTTCAGGTCATAATATCATTACGCATGCCCATTGCGACAACAAAAATAATGGCATGTTTGATAATACACACAGATGTGACATATCCGACGGCCAACTAAGCTGGCTTAACTATTAAAGTCTGCAAGTCGTCAAGTCTGTCTCCTTATGTTTAAAAAGATTTGCTTTTAAAGGAATATTTGAAATTGTCTTTTCAAATCAAGTGGAACCTTAAATAATTAACGAAAGAACCATTCTTCCTGAAATTTCCTAGTAAGAGCCTGATTCTCTGTAGACATTGCCTCATGTCTTGGAATATCATTGGGTGCCAAACCAAGCGGCACCAACAATAATTTGGAGTCATTAAAATTGTATGCCAGTGATTCTTTGGGCGTGACGGATCAATACGCCTAATGGAATTCCAGGATGTGCTCAGAAGTAGTTTTAATTATTCTCTCGTAATTGCTTTGTTACTACGGAGTGGTTTTTGGAATATAGAGAATTTGTTTCAGTTCATTGGAAATAAAGGACAAAAAAGTTGCAGAGTGCAGAATTAACAATAGACCATGGTCTTGAATGAAATTTTTCACGTCTGCAAGAAATTACATTTTTAACATCAATTTTGTCGTGACTCTAAACTATCAGAGTTGAGCTCCAAAAAGGCGGAAGAGATGACTTCTCCCAGCAGAAGACAAAAGCAGAACCCCTTAGCAACCAACTTCGTTTTTGATTCTGCTTAATTCAAGAGCATAACTTTTCAAAACAAAACCGAACTTCTCTTCATGGGTTGAACTTGTTTCACTGAAGTTAATTGCCAGTTGGCACGAAAACACAGACGCAATGAAACGGTGGTATAATCTAATGATTTGATCAATCAAGTTAGGAGCCGTGTTGGTGGTCAAGTAATGTGTCAGATTTAATTAAGATACTATCGTGTTCTGGTCTAGCACTGATAAACTTCCAATAAAGTACAACTCGTTAGCAACCAGTTGGTTCGCCTTAATCTTGGCTTTGGAGTTGCGTTTATCATTGTTGGCCTATCGACTTAAGATTTTTACCGCAGATCAAATGAAACGAAAATAAAGTTTTACATCCAACTTTCCGCTATTTTTCGGCCTAACGAATGATTGCTGGGAATGGAGGACGTTAACATATTATGTTTCTGCTACTTTTCGGTCAAAAATGTTTCAAAAACTTTGAAAAACAAATGAAACTCATCAAAATTTCTTGTAAAAAAATGCGCCACGAAAAAAAATATTCCAAACTCAACGAGAATGCATCAAATTTCATAAAATATATTAATTTTTTGTACAAAATATACAAAAACAAATAAAATCGCACTTTCGTTTGAAATTACATTTCCGGTGAAATATGAAATTAAGATTTGGCACAAGATTAAGAAAAAATAACTCATCTTAAATGTAGAAAGAGAAACTTCAAAAACTGGAAATGGTTTTTGATATTTTAGCCCCCGAGGTAAGAAAAGATATAGAAACATTTTCAAACGTTTAAAGAATAGAAAATTTGTTTAATATTATCTTTTTTCTTTGCCAAAATAAACACATTTCCACATAATTTTCTTTTTTTTGGCCAACAGATACTAAATGTGAGAACTTTTTGATATTTTTGGATGAAGCCTGAGTCGATTTCTTCAAATGAATTAGAGTTTTACATCCAAGAATTTGAAAGTTCATGATTTTAGAATCTTTAATCTTTAAATAAAGAATCTCCTGATCAACGAGTTTGTCTTAATCGCTCGTAAACGAGTCATTGAAAATTTACCCCTAGGTTAGGATGAATATTTATATACCAGTTGGGCAATTGAATTTTATCATCTGAACATCTTGAAATGCGCCAGCGATTTTGTCAAATTCGGTCCATAGCATTTGGTTCCTGCAGGTTGGAATGTGCCAATTAATTTTGGGAATTTCGCTTCATCTTGTTGCCATTTTCATTTCATTTCAACTTCAATGTTTTGACTTAATTTCTGCCACTTGGAATGCGTCTGCTGGTCAGCATGCAAATTGAATTATGTGTGCTATTGATGTGTTTGCCAGACTTTCCTGATGATTGCAGACTGCAAGTTAATGAGCGTCTGGACAATGTTAGGAATGCAGCGAATTACTTTAAAATCCAATCATTTCAATCCACAATACAAAATGGCCGTACATATTAAAAAGATTTCAGTTAACAAAGATGTCAGATGGAGATCATGTTCGAAATTTTTAGTTTCCCAAAACTAATTCATCACCATTATATTGAGAATTTGGTTAAAACTGGTCACATTCCGCCTGTCAAAGTTAATGGCATTATCTAAACCCATGGAATGTCCGTCTGCCATTTTGGTATTGGCAGCCATATTGGATTTGAAAGTTGGTTATCTATTTGACCAATGGCGTCATTAAGTTTTCTATTCTTATCATACTCTGAAGAAATATAAATTCCAGGAATTTGTGGAACCATGAAATTGAAGTCCATAATGGTACCTCTAATGTATCAATTAAGGTTCGAATAAAAGTCTCGGGTCAAATAGCGCAGCAGTCCAGCAGAAAATGGTGTTCAAAATGGCCAAATTTAATGACTTGTATCCCCTTTTGAACCAACATTAATGACTGGATGTTAGTGTACAAAAATTATGTTAGATTCAATTATCCAGTTTAAAAGAGACAGGGAAAAAATACTATAAGCACTGGCATTGGTAAAAAAATTGTTTAAACGAGTTTCGAACTTTGGCATCATATAGTTTAGAAGACTCACTCCTAAATTTCTCAATGTGTTCATTCTTATCTTTCTCTCCTCCAAAGAAAAAGAGCTACTCTGTACTTTTCTTAGTGAGTTCATTTTTGATTTAACTCCAAAATTTAGTTGTACGTTATAAGAGAGCTCATTCTTATCTTTCTCTCCTCTAAGGAAAAAGAGCTATTCTGTACCTTTCTTAGCAAGTTTCTTTTTTTCTTTTTCACTCCAAAATTAAGTTGTACGTTATAAGAGAACTTATTCTTATTTTCTCTCCTCCAAAGAAGAAGAGTTCTAGACTTCTTTCTTTTTTTGCTTGTAATGAAAGAGATCTATCTAGAATTTGACACCAATAGTTTGAAGCCTAAAAACTGAATCTCGGTCAAGAATATCGGTTTAATGGTTTCCATCCATCCATCAACTCATCGTGTCTATTTGAAAGTCAATACAGCCAATTATAGACTAGAATAACCAGGATGAAAGGTAGAAACGACTGAACTTGATTGATACTACTAATTTAGCGTGAAATGCTATTAACAAAAAATCTCTGGTCCGCGTAAATCATAATAGTTCGACTTGGTTTGATGTCAGAAAGCATGGAACTCTCTAAAAAAGAAGACAAGTTTCTGTTGCTATTTGAGACTTCACCAGACTCTTTGCTTGTGTTTTTCAAATCTTAACTCCAATATGAAACTGCAACGCAAAAAAAGCTGTTTCCAAAACATTTTTTCAACTCGAAAATTAGACAGAGATGTAAAATAGACTTGGTGTTTCTTTTTGGTCTGACAAAACTCGTGTAAACCAACATCAAAAGACCCCATGATGTCCATAAAGTAACAAAAAAATCTTCAGAACTCAGGAGATATCGTCAAGGAAGTGAGATGCCACTGACAGGTGTAAAAACAGGATTTGGAAACAAAGAAAATGGCCTGTGAAGCAGTTAAAGAAATAGATTGGTAGATTTGAAGATTAAAGGAACTCAACCCAGTAATTTTGGTCGATTCATTATTAAATATTTGTAATAATTACTTTTTACAATTACTTAAATTCTAGAATTATTTCTTCCAATTATTAAAGTTTAACTTTACTAAAATTCTAGAAATATATCCTCCAATTACTTAAGTTTAACTTTACTAAAATTCTAGAAATATATCCTCCAATTACTAAAGTTTTACTTGACTAAAATTCTAGAAATATATCCTCCAATTATTAAAGTTTAACTTTACTAAAATTCTAGAAATATATCCTTCAATTACTTAAGTTTTACTTTACTAAAATTCTAAATATGTCCTCCAATTACTTAAGTTTAACTTAACTAAAATTCTAGAAATATATCCTCCAATTATTAAAGTTTAACTTTACTAAAATTCTAGAAATATATCCTTCAATTACTAAAGTTTTACTTGACTAAAATTCTAGAAATATATCCTCCAATTACTTAAGTTTTACTTTACTAAAATTCTAAATATGTCCTCCAATTACTAAAGTTTTACTTGAATAAAATTCTAGAAATATATCCTCCAATTATTAAAGTTTAACTTTACTAAAATTCTAGAAATATATCCTTCAATTACTAAAGTTTTACTTGACTAAAATTCTAGATATGTCCTCCAATTACTTAAGTTTAACTTTACTAAAATGACATAAATTTAAATCAATTACTTTTTCCAATTACTAAAATTCGAAAAATGCCCCAATAAATGATTGCTAAAAAGGTTCCCTTTAATGTAAAAGTAATGCATCAATTACTTTTTCCAATTACTGAAAAATAATTAGTGGAAATGCCACCTTTAAAGTCAAAGTTTCTATGTGCACTAGTGAGTTTAATGTTTATAGAAATGCAACTGGCAGAAGACATATGTTGGGAGCAGACGTGTAAACTATCTTTTGATAGAACTTCTGGTACCATGTATTATTTCCTGGTTCCTGCAAGGCTACCGGTTCTTTTATATCATATCCAAACAATAATAACTGAGAATCTCAAGTTTAGAGTGGAAACATGGTTCCTGCTGGGGTCTTGGTGCTTTCCTATCATATCAAAACAACTTATAATCTATACTGAGAATCTCAAGTTCAGAGTGAAAACAAGGTTCCTGCAAGAGTATTGGGCTTTTCTATATCAAAATGGTAAGATTCTTGTCTAAATAAAGTTGAAATATCAAGTGCAGAATGGACACAAGATGCTATCTCAAGTTCCTTACTCTAAATTTTTTTAAAATAATTTAAAGCACCTCTACAGTCAGCCTGGCTCACTTCAGAGAGTCCACATAGCTAAAATAATACTGAGATATTTTTAATTTCCCTGTGTCTAAAATGTTGGAACAGATACTCTTCCATAGAAGCACTGACCTAGGTATAAATTAGAATTTTTACACCCTGTTTAAACTCAATGAACTTTCTAGTGATTCAATTTCAAGGGAGATGCCAACTTTAATGAAAACCTACAGATAAAAGGTTAAATTTGGTCAAATTTCTTTGAAATGTAAAAAGGTGTGAAATTGCTCTCATTAGGCAAGATGTCAATTATTAAATAATTTAATGCCTTGTGAGTAAGTTTCATCAAAGTGGAACTCTTTAATTTGGAAGGTTAAAAGATCAAGGCTAACTTTTATTTTCCATTTTGTAATTTTTTAAAGTTAAATCACTGAAAGGGGGCGTATAATTTAACAAATGAGGCAAAACAGGATTTTTCTTTGAAAATAAATTTCATGGTTAACCAACCATTTAACAGCCAAATGAAATGGAGTTTTACATCCTAATGTTCTGTTTTGATTTGGTAAATGTGAAGAAGCAACACAATGCAGTGTGCATTGAGTAAAATTTTCCCTGAACACTTTTCTTTGTCCTAAAATTTCATTTTAATATTCTAAAAAAAGTTGAAGGTTCCTATTTACCAGCTGAACACGACTGGCTGATTCAAAACAGAATCCCTGAATTCAAATGGCCTTCTCAAGCGTAAAGTGATAACATGAGTGAAAAGAGCTGAACAAGACTGGCTGATTCAAAACAGAATCCCTGAATTCAAATGGCCTCAAGCGTAAAGTGATAACAAGAGTATAAAAGAGGTTTTAACTCGGAACATGACAATAACAACTTGTTATTATCATTGTTATCTTTTGTTATCTTTTGTTATCTTTTTAATAGTCCTTTATCTAGCAAATTGAAAGTTCTAAAGAGCCTTATCTTCCATTTTTGCTTTACTTAAATTCATTAGGTGTCCATTTTCTTATCTTTACAGTGATACAACCATTTATGAGTAATTCCGATTTCAACAGACATGTCTGACTTTTGATTCCAAGTGTCTGGATGTCTAGACTAACATTAGGACATTCTCCCTTTAATGCTTAATGGAAATTTGTCGATCTATTATCAAAACCATTCATAACACCTTTAAAGAAATATATTTCAAAGAGATCTATTTCTGGAAATTATTCCGGTGCCAATCTCTATAATTGCAGGCAGTCCTATCTTGAGGTACCATCAAAAAGCCATCAATTAAGGATTCCTGATAATGAAAGCAAATTGGATTCCTTTGAGTCTTTGATAAGTTCCAAGAAAAATTTAATGAACTTTCCATTTTTCATTCTTGGACTGAAAATCATTTGTACTCTTCAATTGAGGACGGGGTGTAGTTCAGTCAATCAGATTGTTGGAATCTTTACATGATGTCATGTGATTGGTTAAAGTGAACAATGGTCAATGGTTCTAATCTCAGTCGACGTGTGAAAGTCTGTTGACCTTAAAGTCATCTTTCCTCATTATTCCAGTCCACCCAGCTGTAAATTGGAACAGATAATCTGGGAAAGATCAATTTCAAGAGGTTTGTCCAAGGACCAGCTGGTAGAAAGGATCCTTGTGAACCTAAGTTATCAACCTTGTTAAAAAACAATGATTCTTCCTTTCTTACATTTGCAAGTATATTTTTTAAACAAAAAATCCAGACATATTATGAATTAATTCAGACATGACTGGTAAAAAAATTCTGTTATTTTATTATGTAAAATAAATTCGGGACAAAATTTCAGACATATTAAGAATCCAGTCAAACGTGACCGGTAGAAAAAAAACTCCTGTTATGATATCATGTATTATAAATTAAGAAGGTGTTAAAACCAGACATTATCACTGTATTATCATGTAAAATTTGATATACGACTGGTAAAACACTACTAAATTTAGCTTACAGATAAACGGCCATTTAAAAATAGACTAATACCTGTTCACTAGAAGAGGAAAAGCACTTACATGAATAATCAAGATTACATGCACTTATATGAAAATGGAAAGGACCTTAGATATAACTGAGCACTTACATGGAATGGAAAAGACCCTTAGATATAACTGAGCACTTACATGAAAATGGAAAGGACCTTAGTTATAACTGAGCACTTATATATAAATGGAAAGGACCTTAGTTATAACTGGAGCACTTATATATAAATGGAAAGGACCTTAGTTATAACTGAGCACTTATATATAAATGGAAAGGACCTTAGATATAACTGGAGCACTTATATATAAATGGAAAGGACCTTAGTTATAACTGAGCACTTATATATAAATGGAAAGGACCTTAGATATAACTGGAGCACTTATATATAAATGGAAAGGACCTTAGTTATAACTGAGCACTTACATGATAATGGAAAGGACCTTAGTTATAACTGAGCACTTATATGAACATGGAAAGGACCTTAGTTATAATTTAGCACTTACATGAACATGGAAAAGACCCTTAGATATAACTGAGCACTTACATGGAATGGAAGGGACCTTAGATATAACTGGAGCACTTACATGAAAATGGAAAAGACCCTTAGATATAACTGAGCACTTACATGGAATGGAAGGGACCTTAGATATAACTGGAGCACTTACATGAAAATGGAAAGGACCTTAGATATAACTGGAGCACTTACATGAAAATGGAAAGGACCTTAGTTATAACTGGAGCACTTACGTGAAAAGGACCTTAAGGAACACTTACATCAGAAGGACTTTACAAAGGCACTTACATGAAAAATACCTGTACAAAGGCACTTAAATGTAAGATCTTTACAAAGGCACTTACTTTAGAAAGACTTTAATAAGGTACTTACATGAAAAAGACCCATACAAAGGCACTTACAATGAGGCACTTACATTAGACTTTACAAAGGACCTTTAGGAACACTTACATGAAAAATACCTATACAAATGCACTTACATTAGAAGGACTTTACAAAGGCAATTAAATGTAGGACCTTAAAAAAGCACTTACATGAAAAAGACCTACACAAATGCACTTACATTAGGAGGACTTTACAAATGCACTTAAATGTAGGACCTTAAAAAAGCACTTACATGAAAAAGACCTACACAAATGCACTTACATTAGGAGGACTTTACAAATGCACTTAAATGTAGGACCTTAAAAAAGCACTTACATTTCAAGGACAATTAATATATCACAATTTCTGAATTTTTCCCTTTAAAAAAAAATAATCGAAGCCTTAAAATAGAATTTTTTAGACATGCATTTTACAATAAAGTTGTGGTGTCTTCCTTAGATTTGGTAGGATAAGCATGCCTACGTTTTTAATATTAGACTCTCGTATCAAAATGTAAACACTTTTGTTTACATAATAATGATAAAGT
Organism: Lottia gigantea; assembly: GCF_000327385.1. Taxonomy (NCBI): domain Eukaryota; kingdom Metazoa; phylum Mollusca; class Gastropoda; family Lottiidae; genus Lottia; species Lottia gigantea. The sequence continues at coordinate 4,573,194 of NW_008710950.1, read as the reverse complement.
GGCATGTTTTTATACGTTTACAAAGATAACCCTGGCAAGGTTTGTTTTCATAAGATACATTTTTTAGAGTGAAATCTCATTTTAAAGACTTGAAACTTAATAAGTGATATTTTCACATTTTATCAGAATGTGGAAAAACTTTTAAGTGTTTAATCCTCATAAATTTGGAAACAGAAATTCTAAATGTTTGAAAAAATTTGATTAAAGGCCTTAAATTTAACCAAAGTTTTCTGAGACTTTTTTGAAAAAATATTTATATTAATTAAAATTTTGGGTTTATTTTTGTAAAGTTTTGTAAAGTTATATTGATAAAGTGAACCACGGTAGTTTCAATTTTTATTTGAAAGGCTGACAAAATTAAAATTAGTAATTGCAGTTATTCAAATGATAATTGGTAATTATAAAAATCTGGCAGAGTAATTAGTCCAATTACCTTTTTTAATAAATCAAATCAAAATTCTCAAATAGAATTAAAAATGGTTTCACATAGTTATTTTGCAATTAATTCAACTCCAGGCACAGAACCGTGGCAGATGGCGCCAATAAAATCAGGAATTAAACTTTGGTAGAGCGTGTCCAAAATTTTTGTTTTATATCCTGTTTTTTTTTCTTAGTTGGTATTGAGGTTGATTGTCATATACTTGGCCGTAAGGTCTGCAGGTTTGAATTACCTTAAAGACCAGATGCCTCGGCAATTGCCTTTGGTAGTGAGCAAATTCAAAATTATGTATGTAACGCCAATAGAAATCCAACTGGAAATTTTCTCTTGAAACAATATATCAGTTTTTAAACAAGTGAAGAGCTTTCTATTGAAGGTCAGAACGGTGGGGGGTCGTGGAGTGCCCTATGCCTCACAATATACTCTCAAAACCAAATTCATTTCACCATAGTTACCATAAAAAAAAAGATGGCCTCTCATCGCCAATTTTTTCTTGTCTGACGAAAATTCCACATACAACGAATAACAAACATATCATTTAACTAAAAGAAACAGTCCATCAGAATTCAAAACAGCGATTAAGTGGAGTGTAGTAATCCTACACATTAGTAAAAAGTCATGATATATTCATCCACCTAGTGTATAGTCCCAACGTCATCTGCCACCAAATAAAAATATTCCCACGACGGATAACAGGGTATTAGTCTGATTTAATGGCAGACATGTTTTTTTATGTTTTATTTGCATTAGTATCAATTTTTTCCCCCAATTTAGGTTTTTTGATATTTGATGAACATTTTTTAAGATTTATATGGACCTGTTCATATATATTTTTTGGCGGAAACAAAATTTTTTCATCAAAATTTTCTGGCAATTCAATACAGACAATGTTTGATTTTGGTTTAGAGGTTGTAATTCTTTTTTCTTAATCTCCAACCAAACAGGAAAGGTGTACTTTTTTGAGCATTTTTTATCTCATCATCCAAAGATTTAAATTTTGACAGAAATGCCAGAAAATTTCTCGCTAAAATGAAAGCCCGTCTGCCTCATAAAAATATCAAAATACATCAGTGACCATGTCAAAATACATCAGTGGCCTGTCAAAATACATCAGTGGCCTGTCAAAATACATCAGTGACCTGTCAAAATACATCAGTGACCTGTCAAAATACATCATTGACCTGTCAAAATACATCAGTGGCCATGTCAAAATACATCAGTGGCCTGTCAAAATACATCAGTGACCTGTCAAAATACATCAGTGGCCCTGTCAAAATTAATTATTTGCCATGTCCAATTTTATCTTTTCAAATTAACAACGAAAGACTCCATTTGAATCCTTTTTTTTCTTTTTATGAAATACAATTGAATTATAATCCCTAAATATAAAATTCAAAAAATGATGAGTCACCTTAACCCTTAGACCCACGTGAGGGGTTAATTCATGCCCTTAAGGATAAACACACAGTGAAAGCAAAAGGGTTAAACCATGTGACTGTCACCATTTCTCTAACTAGTTTTCCATCAACTCTACAATTACCAAGAAACGTGGCTGACATTTTTAGACTTTGTATTCAATCTATCATAAAAAATTGAATTATGACAAATGACAACCTTTGACCTCGGTTTCGAACTTTGACCTCTCTCAAGTTACATTATATTGCGAAATGAGCAAAGTGCACTATAGATTATATTCATTGAAACAACATTTCATTTCCTTCTTATGATTTAAAGTGAATTTATTTCGTTTTTTGTGTAGAAGGAAATGAAATGAATTCAATAATTCTTCCCTGAAATCCTGAAATGCTGGGTTGGAACACTGTCTTTTGTGGCAGTGGATGGCTCAGTTGGTAGCAAGTTGGAGTGTCGTCTGCTTGGACCAGTATATGATCACTGGCAGGATCAACCACATAGCCTTCCTTTATCTCGGAGAAACCACAAGAAGTGCTCCACAGAGTTTATCGATTGGGGAACCCCATCTTTAAAACCCTGAGTTTTACTATTAGGAACCTCATCTTTAAAGACCTTACTTTTACCATTAGGGACCTTATCTTTAAAACCCTGAGTTTTACCAATAAGGACCTTATCTTTAAAGACCTTACTTTTACCATTAGGGACCTTATCTTTAAAACCCTGAGTTTTACCAATAAGGACCTTATCTTTAAAACCCTGAGTTTTACCATTAGGGACCTCATCTTTAAAGACCTGAATTCTACCAATAAAGGAACCTGATCTTTAAGGACCTAAATTTTACCCATTAGAGAAGATCTTATTATTACCAACTGGGGAAACCCATCTTTAAGGACCTTATCTTTTACCAAGAAGCTAATGTTTCCACTTAATCAATGTTTTGCTTCAAAGACTACTTCAATCGATTCCTATTTAAGTACAATTTAATAATCAATACCAGTTTATGGAAGGCTAATTGGTGCACAATTTAGCATTTCATACGGAAGACAAAATAGGCCAAAATAACAACAATCTGACGGAAGAATTAGCTTAGTATGATTTTAGAGTGTCAGTCATCTGATTGGTCAATCACTTAAATTAATTTTAATCTAGCTTTATTATCCAATCAAATTACTGTATTGGATTAACTGATTGACCAATCAGATGACAGGAATTCTAAAATCAAAAAGTCAAGTTTCCCAGATTAAGGCTCCATTTTTATTTTCAAACGCGGAAAAAATTCTGGACACACATGGATTTGAAGGCTCAAATTTCGACGGTGAGCTGTGAACACTATTACTGATTAGTGTATCTAAATTCAAGTTTCTGAGAATAAAGTATGATTGGTTAAAAAAATGGCGCACCTGTCCCTTTAAACATCAAGTCATAAAAAAACCATTTGGACATTTGTAAAAATTACGCTGTTTCATTTTATGATCATGTCTACAATAATGGGCCATATTAAAGTAGGATCAAAAAGCAATCAGACCATTTCATCGGAAATAACAAACCTATCGTGTTGGTTCCATTAGAATAATTGCCGTGTTAGAAGAACACGATTTAGAACAATAATAAACACGACTGAATCAAAAACAACTGTCATAAAAAAAGACCTCAATTTTAAGTGAGTTTTTTCCTAGGTCTAAAAAGAAGTTTGGATTGGTGGAGCTTTTCTGTTGAATTGTTTAAATGGGTACAGATAATCCAGGAAAGATCAATGCTAAGAGGTTTGGTCAAGGATCAGCTGGTAGACAGGATCCTCATTATTCCAGTCAACCCAGCTGTAAATGGGTACAGATAATCTGGGAAAGATCAATGCTAAGAGGTTTGGTCAAGGATCAGCTGGTAGACAGGATCCTCATTATTCCAGTCAACCCAGCTGTAAATGGGTACAGATAATCTGGGAAAGATCAATGTCAAGAGAAGTGGTCTAGGATAAAGGAACCTGCCCAACAACCCTCGGAACAAACTGGCCACAAAACATCATTACAAAAACATCTTTAAAATTTCGACAGAAATTGAAACAAAGCAGAAACTAAGGAGGCAATCAAAAAGTGATTTAAAATGGTTGTGAAATGGTGAAACCGTTGTTATGTTGCACTCGAATCACTCAGAAAATAATTACACTTTTCACCAGAATCATTTCAATTGTCAGTTACAATTATAGAAACAGTTTCAATTGAAATGTATTTCGCTAATTTTCACAAGCATGTATCTTGAATCAAGTAGCATATCAGTTAAAAGCTCGGTGAAAATTTGAGCTTTTGAGCTTCATCTAAAGCTTAAGCTTAAGCAAACTAAGAGATAAAGTCAAAATTAATTCAAACTATCCATATCTCTTTTCACAATGAACATTCAACTTCAGGCTTGCTTACAATCAATGATTTCCAAAATGGAGACTTGCTTGCTTGCATAAGTCATGGCTGCCAAAAATATCGTTCAAATTAACCGACAACAAAACAAGTCCAACTTTGCGATAAATTTATAAGTATATCATCATCAGACGTATAATCACAATAAAATCAGAAATAGATCCAGAATGAGGCTTGCACCTGTCCCACTTCTGCTGGAATTTTATCTTTTTTCGATGGCTGTTTTATTGAATCTGGCAGACGCTTCATTTTCATCAGCGTTACTGTGTCAAGGTCATTTCTGTTTTTCTTGATTTGTTTTGATTGATTAGTCATAAAAAAACTCAGCAAATTTTTCATTTTTGATTGGCTAATTTTCAAAAGACATTAAATTTGATTGGTTAATTCATATCAAAACCGCAGCAAATTATGATCTTTTGATTGGCTAAATACTTTAAATGTTTAATTGTTAAAACCGCAGCAAATGTTTCTCTCTTGATTGGATGAGATTCAAAAATCTCCAACAAAAAAGTTTTGAAATTCCAAAAACCCACATTACACTTCACCACTTAAATCATAACGGAAGCATCTGCGAACAAATTAATTTCTTAGCCTCGATTTCACCCTAAGATTAGAGATCAGAATCAGAAATTAGCGGCAAGGGTCAAGGGTTAATTGGTGAGGTAAGATAATTTGGAAGATCAACGATAAGATGTGCAGGTTGCCGTCTGTCAGTTGTTGTTGGGTGATGATTCCCATCAGCCACCTGGTAACCAAATTTTTATGCCCGTAATGCACTTGAATGTAGTTCCGTTTTTTGGAAATTTGAGACCATTATCTAAGTAATGAAATGCTTGTTTTGCTATGTGGACTTTTCTGAAAGGGATGTAAAGTTGACAAACTCATTCAGAAAGTGTCGTTCGTGACTCCAACTCCAGCAATTATTGCAGTTAAGTGCAGATGACCCAAAATGCACCTGGAATCAATCATCCTTCAGCGGGCAAAAAAGCCAAACACATCAAAATACCATCAGGCAGACGCAAACTTCAAGCCAAAAAAAAGAGCTTTAAAAAAGTGCAAGGTTCAATGACATCATTATTAAGTTTAAATTTTGACACGTTTTTCATTTATAAAACTGCCTCATTAGAATTTTACGTGTATTTGCAGTATAGATTTTGTTGGTGGGGGAATTTCTCGCTTTATTTGGACAGCGATCTCATCTTTTGTTACCATCAATATTTCCCCAAACAAGCCGACTCAATCCCAGGGGAAAAGACACGCAGAGCAGCCATTTCTTTTTAATTCAGTTGATAAATTTTTTGAGTTTTTTAAGTGGCCATATTAAAAAAAAATATGGGCATTAAAACAGTTCAATTTAAGCTGAAAATTTGTGAAATAATTAATTTAAATTTTGTTCAAATGATGAAGTTATAATTTGTTCAAATGATGGATTATACTTTGTTCAAATGATGAAGTTATAATTTGTTCAAATGATGAAGTTATAATTTGTTCAAATGATGGATTATAATTTGTTCAAATGATGAACTGAAATTTGTTCAAATGATGAATCATAATTTGTTCAAATGATGAAGTTATAATTTCTTCAAATGATTAATTATAATTTCTTCAAATGATTAATTATACTTTGTTCAAATGATGAAGTTATAATTTGTTCAAATGATGAATTATAATTTGTTCAAATGATGGAAAATAATTTGTTCAAATGATTAATTATAATTTGTTCAAATGATGAAGTTATAATTTGTTCAAATGATGAATTATAATTTGTTCAAATGGTGAATTATACTTTGTTCAAATGATGAAGTTATAATTTGTTCAAATGATGGATTATAATTTGTTCAAATGATGAACTGAGATTTGTTCAAATGATGAACTAAAATTTGTTCAAATGATGAATTATAATTTGTTCAAATGATGGATTATAATTTGTTCAAATGATGGATTATAATTTGTTCAAATGATGAAGTTATAATTTGTTCAAATGATGAAGTTATAATTTGTTCAAATGATGAAGTTATAATTTGTTCAAATGATGAAGTTATAATTTGTTAAAATGATTAATTATAATTTGTTCAAATGATGAAGTTATAATTTGTTCAAAGGATTAATTATAATTTGTTCAAATGATGAATTATAATTTGTTCAAAAGATGAACTGTATTTTTCCAGTCAGAAAAAGATTTTTTTTTTAAATTTGCCTACTTTTTTCGTAAATAAAACCCGATTTTTTTCAACGCACATATAATTCTCGAATCTTCACATGTTGCTAAGCAACTTAAATTTATTCCATTTTTATTGAATAATCTTTCGATTGACATAAAATAAAACTGTAAACAAAATTTCTGTCATTGGATAGCAAAAATCTGACAAATCGGCAAATACAAGGAAACTTAATATGGGAATTAAAAGCTTTTTCTAGTCTCTCTGTGTTTAAACAGAACAGCAAATAAGAAATATGCATAAAATGAAATCAGTCAACCCAGCTGTAAATGGGTACAGATAATCCTGGGAAAGATCAATACCAAGAGGTTTGGTCAAAGATCAGCTGGTAGAAAGGATCCTTATTATTCCAGTCAACCCAGCTGTAAATGGGTACAGATAATCCAGGAAAGATCAATACCAAGAGGTTTGGTCAAGGATCAGCTGGTAGAAAGGATCTTCATTATTCCAGTCAACCCAGCTGTAAATGGGTACAGATAATCTGGGAAAGATCAATGCCAATTCCCAGCCTATTGGAAACTAATGGGCATAGGCATGGAAAGCCCGTGACTTCACCATATTGGAGACTAATGGGCAAAGGCATGGAAAACCCATGACTCCACTATATTGGAGACTAATGGGCTTGGAGAAAAGCATGGAAAGCCCATGATTTCCCAGCCAATTGTAAACTAATGGGCAAAGGCATGGAAGGCCCAAGACACCAACATATTGGAAACTAATGGGCAAAGGTACATGGGAAGCCCATGACTTCTCTAATGGGCTTATGGGCATGAATGTTAATGATTATTGAATATTCACAGTTCAAACCAGTGTATATACCTATCACACCAACAAATCCACAAAAAAAACTCAAACCGGTTTCTACTATCCAGTGCAAAAAGGTTAAATCAGAGTTAGTACAATATACACCACATATCTACACAACCCAAACCAGTTTCACAAACCAGGGTCATGTCTATAGTCAATTCCTATTCCAGTTTACTCAACCTAAACTGGTTTGTTAAACCAAATCTAACCAAAATCAGAATGATCATTCGAAGTCAATTTTTTAAGCAAGAGCAAAAATTGTCATTTATTTTGGAAATTGGAAACACTATGGAAATATTGAAAACTTTTTGGAAATTGGAGACATTTGGCAATTTAAAATTTTGAAATATTTGATATGCTTATAAGGACTTAACGCTTTTTTTGAAAAAAAAAAGAAAAACACATAAATAAACACAAGTACCATAACCAAGATAAAAATAAACACACAAAAAACACATTAAAAATATAAAAGATATTCCACTGCACGCTGCGCAAGCAAAAATTAAACACAAAAAAAATCATTTTTTCACAAAAAAACACAAAAACTTATGTTCACCTAAGAATGGGTATCCATGGCAACTGTGTTTGAGATTCTGTAGTCATGAATCTACATTTGGCGACCATTTTGTTTTTTTTCTCGTTCCTGCTTGGCTTCAGCTACACCTCAAAAAGGACAAAATGTTATCAATCATGGGATTCGTGGCAAAAAATTTGAGGGAATCGTTGGCTAGATTTTCATTATTGTTGACCTTTATAAGCAGGTCTGGGCGATTTTCAAAGTGGTCTCAATATACAGGTTTTACTGTAAGAAAAGATAAGTATTAATTTTTGCTTGTGCAGCAGATGCAATGCTTTACATATAACAAACAGACGACAAGGAACAGCAGAGGGTCGTGAAAATTTCAGGAGCATTCAAAATAATGTCCATTTGACATAACATGGAAAAAGTGTCTAGTTGGTTGGATGGGATAATAAACTGAGGCCCTGTGTGCTACAGATCCCTTGACAGTTGGAAATTGAAAAAAGAGTAGACCAATACCATTGTCTTGGCAAAATTTCCCTCATTGTACACTGCATGACATTGCCTGTCTTCATTAGCCCATAAGGTGTAGAAAAGTAGGATGTAAAACTCCATTCATTTCATTTCACTTAAGTGTTACAGTAGCAAAGAGAGATACCATCACGGACTAAGTATATCAAAGTTAAGAGCTAGAAATTTGATATTTCACATCTGGTTCACCATAACGGGGGTTACAACTCCAACAAAAGATAGACAAATAAAACTGAGAAGATGGAACTCTTCTGATATGAAGGAAAGAAAAACAGTCAAGTCACTGGGTGTGTTTTTATTAATAATAAGTCAAAAAGTAGACATTTTTGGGATGGAGTCATATGGTATTTCAAATTTGGACATGGATATTTTGGGGAAATTTTTTTAAAAATTTTGATTTTGAATTTGGTAAGGTTCTAAGACTTGCAGAGATTCCAAAGAGATTTTTTTCAGCCTGTTTATTTGTTCCAGGAACACTGATAACTTTTATTTGTAAAATTCGTGCCAAATGATTTGCAATGATGCCACAATTTGGTCAAGATTTTTGGAATTGCAGGAACCACAAATTTCAGACGTAAATTCGGAATGGTGCTAATAACAAAAATGTTCCTGATACACATAAAAAAGCTAAAAAAAACCATTAAATCCCCATGAGGTTTACATTTGATCAAATTATGACATCACAATTGCAAATACCATTTAACTTTGGCATCTTTTTAGAATTACAGGAACCACAGAAAAGTTTGACTGAGTTTTATAACATATTTTGGCGTTAAGAAGAGATCACTAAGATTCTTGGCAAGCCCAACTATCTCAGAGCTCTGACGTCACAGGGACCCGTGTTTATTTTCAATGGAAATACCAAAGGGCACTGATCAGATGTCTGAATATCAGACAAGATGATCTATCAAATAGTCTTGGAATCATGAACACTTGCAGGAATTTATCTTTGGTATTTCTTGGTTCCAAGATACGGTTTCAAATTTGGATAGAAGTGGGTGGCACAGTCGAAAGCTGGCATTGGAATGAGATTAAATGACATTTGGGACAAACTGACATTTGAGTGAAAGCTGACATTGGGATGAAAGCTGACATTTGATTGACATTGAGCTGACATTGGGATTAAAGCTGACATTTGGATGTGCTGACAATGGGCTGAAAACTGACATTTAGATGTGCTGACATTTGAGTGACATTGAGCTGACATTGGGATTAAAACTGACATTAGATTTTGAATTAACATTGGGCTGAAAACTGACATTTAGATGTGCTGACATTTGAGTGACATTGAGCTGACATTGGGATTAAAACTGACATTAGATTTTGAATTAATGGGCTGAAAACTGACATTTGGATATGCTGACATTTGGGACAAATTGACATCACATCGAGAGACACTGAGTCAACTCACACAAGCACTGACTGTGACATCCAAGAGAGGGTTAATGCCTGGTACCATAGAGCTGGCAGCACAAACCAAGCTTACCATGAGAGCATTAACCAGAGAGAAGTCAACACAATTCAGAAAAATCTAAAATTCACTACAACCTAATCTTAAAAATCCATAACAAACTTTTACACCCTACTATGACCTTCACCTTATCTCCAACCTTCCTGCTTCCGTCTGCTAAACTACGCATTTATAACCTTTGAAATTATCATCGCAACATTTTCTTAGAGCGTCTTATGTTTGTCTGACTTTTGTGAAAGGAGCATGTGCCATCTTGAATTTCCCAGAATGTAACTCAGAGGCCAAAATTTACAAGGTATCAGATAGAACAAAGAAAAATTCGGCCATTTGTTTAGAACTTTAAAGGTTAGAGAGGAAGGAATACTTGATTTTAAAAGGTCATTGATTGTATACAGTAGCAATGTACAGATAGGCATTAAAGGCATAGTTTGTCCTAATATTTTCTTGGATTTTTTGGGATTTAATTTCTTCCAAAATGGAGCCATTTTGATCAACTTAAAAAATTTTGCTATTCGAAAACAGATAAGCATTAAAGGATTAGTTTCTCCCAATTTTTCTCGATTTAATTTATTTAAAAATGGTGAAACAATGGTAGCTTTTAGTAGCTCATACAAATAAGTATTAAAGGCATAGTTCCTTGTTACAATTTTTCAATTTTCTTCAAAAAATTTCTGGATTTAATTTGCTTGAAAAATGGGAAGTTCGTAAGTATTTGGATTCAATTTGCTTAAAAATTCTGATTTAGAGAGGTACTGGCATTTCAATTTAGTAAATAAATTTTCAGGGAAGTCTCTCTTTAAATCTGGATTAACCAAGTTTGGTTCCAATTAATTGGCAACTGCCAAATTATATTTTTTAAAAAAAGGGCTTAAGTAAAACATATTTATAAAATTAAACTATTTTAAAGGTCTAGTTTGGTTTTTATGAAAATGAAAACTATCCTTAAATTTTCAACATAAAAATATTTATCAAACAACAGTCCAGTTTGAAATTTTCAGAAACCAAACTATTACTTGAAACATAACTATTAATAGAATAGCATTAAAACAGTACTCACCCATATTGGCTAGGTAAAATAGGCAATCCAGATTTCAAAGCAAATGGGAAGGCAGCTGAAATAGAAGGACAAATAAAATTAAAGGCAATGTTTGAGTTAAAATAATCAAAAATTATATTGGAATTTTTTTTAAATAATAAAACTAATAAAATGTGGCTATGATGTTAATAACAAAAATTCCAAAAATTATTCTGCTCTTTTTAATGAGTATAGCTTTAATAAAATTGATACAAAATTTGTGCTAAAAATATGTTGGGGGTTTTCTTTTTAATTTGAGTATAGCTTTAAAAAAATTCATAACAATTTGTGATAATATTATGCTATATTTTTTGATGCAATTTCAAAGGTAAAAAAAATTTGGATTTTCTTTTTAATGCTAAGTATAGCTTTAATAGAATTCAAAAAAAATTTGCTGCTAAAAATATGTTGGGTTTTCTTTTTGAATATGAGTATAGCTTTAATAAGTCCAGACAAAAATGTGTTTTGAGTTAAGTGAAGATGATTAAGACCATATTTTTGCTGAGAAAATATATACAAATTATATACAATAATCAAAATAAACAGGGATAAATACGATAGCTTTTTCAAATAAATATGACGTGTGTGTAAATAATCGTAAAACACCTGATGCCATTTGCCCAAAATATCAACTCAAAGACAAAGTTTTTATATCCTAGAGTTTTATATCCTACTGTTCTGTATCTTATTGAACTAATGAAATGAAATGGAGTTTTATATTCTACTGTTCTGTATCTTATTGGACTAATGAAATGAAATGGAGTTTTATATCCTACTGTTCTGTATCTTATTGGACTAATGAAATGAAATAGAGTTTTATATCCTACTGTTCTGTATCTTATTGAGCTAATGAAATGAAATGGAGTTTTATATCCTACTGTTCTGTATCTTATTGAGCTAATGAAATGAAATAGAGTTTTATATCCTACTGTTCTGTATCTTATTGAACTAATGAAATGAAATGGAGTTTTATATCCTACTGTTCTGTATCTTATTGAACTAATGAAATGAAATGAAGTTTTATATCTTACTGTTCTGTATCTTATTGAACTAATGAAATGAAATAGAGTTTTATATTCTACTGTTCTGTATCTTATTGAACTAATGAAATGAAATAGAGTTTTATATTCTACTGTTCTGTATCTTATTGAGCTAATGAAATGAAATAGAGTTTTATATCCTACTGTTCTGTATCTTATTGGACTAATGAAATGAAGTTTTATATTCTACTGTTCTGTATCTTATTGAACTAATGAAATGAAATAGAGTTTTATATCCTACTGTTCTGTATCTTATTGGACTAATGAAATGAAGTTTTATATCGCACTATTCTTGCAATAATGAACTTTAAAACAAGTTCAACTTATCAACAAGTACAACTTGTTTAAAAAAAACCAATATTAAATCGAAAACGAGATTAATTACTTAGATTAAAAACATGACGTCAACCAAACCTCGAATTTGCAAATTCAAACAAGCTTTTCACAATTTATGTCATTTTAATCCATAGCCTCAAAGCTTTATTACATAAATGATCAAATTAAGCCTTCAACGAGGAGATTAACTTGGGTTGAACTTGTTTCAATGTCGAAAGATTTATTGTGTGTTTTTTAACACAAATGAATTGATAAAAGTAAAGTTAATTCTTTTGACTGCATAAAAGTCAAATTTGTGTACATAAAAAATTTCTGGTTTTTTTTTTGGTTTGATTTATGTTATTGAAACGAATTCAAATATTTTTTTGCGTAAGAAATAACAAAAAATATCAATATTTGAAAATTTCGTTAATAGCTATATATATTTTTAGCTGAGAAAAAATTTTGCTTTTGCAAAATCTGTTTTAGGACCGAACATGGTGTGCTTATATTTTGTTTTGCAAGCTAAAAAGAAACAGCTAATGTAGAAATATATATCGAAAATCCAAATCCAATTCTAGACACAACTTGATATCCCATCAAAATTGACCAAACAAAATAATCAAATTGATTTAAACAAGTAAATTAATACACCACAAATAACAATCATGGCCAATTTAGTGTCAAAGGATTACGTTTTATGGCGACCATTTACACGAGTGATTAGGCAGTCCCTATTTTCCTACTCTGAAATCCAATCAATCCCAACGTGTTTTTATGGTTTTCACAGAAAGGAGAGCTAACCATTGGCGTGTTGAAGTAGCCATAAAATCTCATTTGGTCAGTCGTAAAATGGTCATTGAAAAGTCGTAAAATGAAAGATCAGATAATATGGAAAAGAAATGAAGTGTAAACACCCAACACCTGCTAGCAGACGTCACGAACATAATTAACTCTTTTTGTGAAGAGTTTAAGAGCGAGACATGTAATGAAAAGTTTTGGAGTTTTACATCCTACTTTTCTGCTTGCTTTGGTTAAATAAAGTGAGACAAATGCAAGCAGACTTCACCGATATAATTAACTCTTTTATTGAAGAGCTGAAGAGCGAGACTAAGATATTTGGAGTAATGATTGTGGGCAATCCGGGAAATATCGTGCTAAGTTAGGAGGTCTACTCCATTTCATATAAATTTGTTTGGTGCTTTTAAATCTTTTCTGCATCCTTCAGGTAAATGGCAGTGTACAATGAGGGAAATTTTGATCAAGATAGCAACAGACATAAGCCGATTCCAAACCAAGGCCCAGTATTTTACTTGCCTTGCACATTAAAGATCTTTTGAAAGTTTTCTGTCAGATACATACGTACATACATCCTACTTTCCTGCTTGAAATGCTTGCAGTGTACAATGAGGAGCCCTTCCCGTTTCTGATTCCAAACCACAGCCTACTAACCCAGCATCTACAAGCTGTGCACTGTTAAAAATTCTATCGAAAGTTTTGTGTGTCAAATCAATAAAACAAGCTAGGAGAAATCAAGACTCTTCAAATGGTGTAGAATGAAGTTAATATCAGTCTAACCTTGGCATGTGTCAGACTAAACGCTTCCCTAGTCATAATTTAGTACTTGAATACAAATCAACCTCCATGATTAGAGAGTTACACGCATAGTCAATTCTGATTCAAACAAAGCACCGAAAATTAGGATATCTTCGATCTTTTTATTTTTGATTTTTGAAAATGAGTTTTACATCCGACTTTTCTGCACCATTTTGTGCTAATGAAGCTCGGAAACACCATGCAGTGTGCAATGAGGGAAATTTTGTCAAGGCAGTTGAACTCGCCTACTCTTATATGATCTCCAACTGTCGAGGGCTATGTGATTTACAATATCATCTCTAAATAGTACAAAAGTGCGCATGTCATTTCTAAATTGACGTCATTAACTTACGCATAGTTATAAAGTCAATGTTATTTATACAACGATTGTACGCATATATCTCAATTCAAAAGTTATTACACTGTGACTTATTGAAAGGAACCTCATAAATATACCATCAAATAGTTAATAATGTATTCGAAGG